>NC_090943.1:65058287-65361318 GCF_040807025.1 Struthio camelus | reverse complement strand
TTTTGTGGTTATAGTTGTCGTCATCAAGCTTGCTCTCTGTAACCATGACATCTCTCTTATTCATATACTTCCTTGTTATCATACTAACAGCTCATAATCCCAACAGAAAGAAACATACAAAGCATTAACAGCTGAATCTACACAAGCTCTAAGATTTCAGGTGGAATGTAATGATTCTGAGTGCCTCTGTTCTGGTGTGCCTCTGTTCTGTATGTCCATTTTGGCATGTCTTTGCAGATATTTATTTCCTGGCAGTCCTCAGAAAAATCACTGTGGACTTAACTTAGTTGGCCATCCATACGGACATTTAGAAGCACCTGAGATGCTTTAGGGTACCTGAGACATCCACCTACTACATAGGACCCACAAGATAATCATACTGTTCTGAAACAGCAGCTGGGAGCGATACTCTAGGGTCTCTCCAATGGTGTTGGATGCCTGGGTTTGCCACTTAAATTCCATCCCACAGCCTTCATGGGAGCAAATTCAAGATCCTCCAGATCATTTGTATTTCTTGAAAACCTTGGATCTAGCACTTCAGCTTGAACGACTGAAGTATGCAAGTCCTTTATGCAAAAATTCTGTCTAGTGAATGTAATCCTGCAGTCTAATCTTGCACGTACAAGAGCAAAGAGTTCCTAGCTTTTTACTCTTTCTTAGGCACACTGTTGTTTAAATCCCAAAGAACTAAATCATCAGTCATAAAGCCAGCTACTACTTCTTCTTGTTTGTGCCATTATAAAACAGGCCTCTTGGGTCTCACTCACAGTATAGAAGACTCACACAGCTGGCTTCCGCCTTGAACTCCCTTCCAGGTAGACCTGTGTCTCACACATTTAAGGCTCTTCTTTACTCCATGATCCCATGTGCCAAGCAGAATAACATGCAGTTCAAATGCCCCAGATATGATTCTGTGTCAGGAAACACAATCCATACAGTCTCTTGTGTTGGGAAAGAATATACTTGAGAGACACTGTGAAGTCAAACCAAGGTACTCTGTGCAGTGTGAAGAATAGGACCGACAGGATTTTTGAACAAAGCATTTTGGGCTGTATTTCATACTCTTCTCTCTCAGGCATCACAGCAGCATAGGGAATAGGTATTCCCAAATGGATTTGGAATTTCTGAAAGGTCAAAAATATCAAAATGGTAATTCCCTAGAAATATTTTGGACCAGGTTCAACTGGAACATTTTGTTTCTACTTTTTCAACTGCCTTCCTTCTTTAGGATGTTACTCTTTCAGAAATGAAAAAATCAATTCAAACGATAAAATCTTCATTTGGAAAATGTCAAAGTGGGATATTTCAGCATCCCCAATATGACTCAAACTGGAAAATTACTAAAAATGGATACACGGTGGACAAGCTGTCAGGTTCTGAAGAAAAGATAACATTGTGGGAAAGCTCTTAGGCAGCCCATGTAAATGACTATGCAAGGTGCAAGGCGTAAGAGGGTCCTGTCTCCAGCTAATTGTGGCCTGTGAGGTTTCTGAGGTAACTTGAAGATGATTAAGGGATGCAGGCACACTGTCAGTTGGAGGCTGACTGTACACTGAAGAAATATGATTGAAGTCACTACAGATACATTGGTGTGATAGTAGAATTTTGCCCAATGTGCTTGAGAAACCAAGAGTAAAGGACAATTTCAGAGAAGAGTTTTGTGCAAGAACTGCAGGATTTGAAACACTCAGACTTTTTCTTCCTGGAAATTGTATGTATAAAGTTACTATTTCAATCAACTGCTTGCAGAAATGGATTTTGGTCAGGTCCTGTTCTCTGTCACACACCTTGGACAAGTCACTTCAGCCTCCTCAGTCTTCATCTCTGGAAAACCAATGCCATAATCTACCTTACCGCAGTGTTATGGTAAAGAATTAGTTGAGGCTTCAAAAGTGCTGCTGAGTAAAATAACATTTTAAGTTAGAATGCAGACGTATTTGTGTACCACTGCCCTCTACTGAATATTATGAGAGCTTATGAATTATGAATAGCAGGTCTATGTTAAAAACTGCCAGAGATTTTTATTTAATTCAGAGCCCTGTACTGTGGAACAAGAAAACAAACTCTGTCTTAACTGTTCCTGTTAAATTTCAAGAGGTTGCAATAAGCAAAACAGTGAGAAATCAGGAAATTGCTGTGCTATAATACAAGAGAGACACAGACGAGAGGAGTACAAGACACATGTAACTTGATCAGTATGTACTATCACTGTGTATGCTGGAATGCATTAAGTGTACTATACTAATACTATACTAAGTGTATACACTAAGGGTGTAAGGGAGTTCTAGCAATGCCAAGAAGGAAAGAGAGTTATTTGTGTCTGTCAAACCAAGCATTTACCAGAGCCCTGCCCATGAATGCTACAGAGGAAATCCCCGCGTGGGAGGCTTTTTTTCCATTGACCCTTAAAACACCTGCAGAACTAAAATACCACACCGATTATAACCTTGTTTCAGCAGCTGATTGGGGAACAGGTCAACTAAAGGAAAAAGCTGGTGGCTAGGAGGTAGAAGAGAATTATTATACAAAATTACATACTGATAAAGATGTTTAAGAAGAAGACGGCAGCGGGTGATTATGTTGGGAATCTATATGATGAAGAAAAAACAGTTTCTGTATAGTTTTCAAAATTATTGGGCTCAAAATGCATTTCTGAATAATAGAGAGTTTTTTTTTTTAAGAGTAGTTGTTAATATCAAGAAAGAATGAATTGGGTCACTATACATTTTCACTGATTAAAAACATGGAGTCTCTCAAACATGCCCACAGAATTTAGCAGCCTGAGCCTTCCTGGAAGCCAGCACAGCTGCGTTGTGAAGTTTCCTCCTCTGGGTAACTTGCCCAAGGGAGTTGAAAATACGTATAACTCAATGTTACCTCAGAATTCTGACTTTCTTCCTTTTCCTTGATACACATCTGGGTTGAAGAAGCAGTACACATATGGCACCAGATTTTTAAAAGTTCTCAGTATCTTAAAGTTCTGTTGTGATGCTTGCGGCCAGATTTTTGCAGGAGCTTAGCAATCAGCATTGCAGCCAGAATGTGAACTCTTTTAGAATTCTGGTTTTCAAGTGTGGTTGCTGAGCTATTTTTGAAAGCCTGACCCATTGATCATAACATACTCTTTAGCTGTTAGTTGCTTCTGCACCTGATATATGGTCAGCTATGCAACATATAAAGCCAATTCATCTTCCACAAATAAATAAATATTACAATCAAATAATTAATAAACAAATCAGTAAGAAATAAGCAAATTAGTAACCAAGGAAAACACAATCGTTTCAGACTCCAAAGACTCTTCTAAAACACATAGCAAAAGTCTTAGTACTGCAAAGTGTATGAACACATCCTCCGTTCCATCCCTCTTTAGTAAATCTTGTAAGCAAATGCGTTCGGCTCATTGATTCCAATGGGATTTATACTTCATGGGTGACAAGAAAAAGAAAGAAAATACAAGAACAGAGTTTAAAGTAGGCAGACAAGAGCAGACAATAGGAAAAAAAAACAAATTAGAAAAAGAAACCAAGACAAAAATGATGAATTAAAAATACAGCAACAACACATGCTGGACACATGTTGGCCAGTACATTTAACAAAATTACACAAGCAACACTCAATGAAAATACACAAAAGCAACAAAGTATTCAGTTTGGAAGCTTGCTAGTTTGTGGCATGAAAAGAAAAGATTCAGGCCTACAACTCCTGTAAGGTGACAATGTAATCCAGTAGATAGAGCACTGAGCTATAAAACGAGATCATGATGTGCTTTATAAAACATTTTTAGTGGGAAAAAAAAGCAACATTAGAGTAGAACTGCCTTAAAAAGATATTTTCAGAGTTTTCACAACTTCCTAATTTTTTGACTGCCTTGTATTTATTTTTAAAGACTTGTATGTCATCTTCGGCAAAGAAATGCTACAGGGCTCTAGCTCTTAGGCATACATTGCAACATAACTGAGATGCAAGAAAGGAATAAGTTCATCCTAAGGCAAGTTCAGGAGTGAATATACAAACCAAAGATATTTAGAATGATGCCATATTCCAGGGCTCGAACCAACCTCCAGAGATTATGTAATTAATCCCTTACTCCCAAGATTGGCTTTAATGAAAGCATAGAAGAGAATGAGAGGAACTGAATTACCATCCAGAATCTTTGGTCATGAGGGAAGACGAAGAGTTTCACTGGAGAAAAGAATTTCCACAGCTCCTGCATGGAAATGCACACTGGCCACGTTGGGCCGCCACCAGATCACAAACATAATTTTGATTAATAATAAGTTCAGACTCATAAAGTTAGCACTTGTAGCTGAGTCACAACGCTTATGGCATGGCTTTTTACTGAGATGAAGTCTCCCACAATCATTCTGTGTCTGGGCCTCAGAGAAAAAATTGAAAGTTTACAAGATGACTTATATCCCTAAGTTTTCACTTGTATCTCAGACTAACTTTTAGAACTACGGCCAACATTTTGTGCTAATTTTGCTTTTAAAAATTTGTCTTTTTAACCAAGTTTAAACACAGCACAATTTCAATAGTTTAAAGCAGAATTAGAGTTCAGTAAAAAAGACACAAGTCAGGACTCAGGATATGTAGAGTTTCACTCCTGACTTCACTATAGATTCCCAAGGGTATTTGGCAAGCCATGTAATCCCACTGCATCTGGATTCCCACCTGCAAAACTTCCAAACTGCACAGTAAGCACTTCAGAGTATCATCTGGGGTGCTGTATAAATGTACAGCGCCTTGTTCACTAGGCTGATCTTACATTAGGGGCTTTTAGACTCCGTTGCAGCATGTCATGACTTTTATCTTTTTTTCTAATTCCTTAAAAGAAAAACACACACACATAGAAGATGGTTTCCTGTTCTGCAAAAGGAAGAGAGGGTGGGCACAAGAGTAACATACAAAATATGCCTAGGTTCACCACTCTTCCTGTTTGTCTCTGCAAAGTTATGACAGATGACTCTTCAGCTAGTTTCAGCTTTGCTAATAGACTGGCAACCACCTTCTTGCGTGGTCTGGGGAAGAACAGTGTCTCCCTCCAGAGTACTGCTTGAGAGCTGATGCTGTTGCCCAAGAGCTAGAGACAGGAAGTACAACTGATGATACTAACTTTCACTCTTCATGGAGTATCTACAGAGAGCTTTTTACATTTTAGGGATTTGCAAAGCATGGTCAGGCTTCTAAATCCAAATGACATCTCTCACTTCTCAAGGATTTCAGTAGGAGTTTAGGAGCCTTGATAGCTCTGTGGATCTGTCCAGAACTACTGTCAAACACAAAAAGAGCGTGAGAGGAAAAAAAAGGAATCATTTTTATGCCTCCTTTCTGTCTGTCTTTCTTCAGCTTAAAATCATAGCAACCTTGATGTCTGACAGTCTTAGATACAGAGAACAGACATACTTTAAGAAGGTTTTTTTTTTTCCCCAAAGAGTTTTTTTTTTTTCTGACATGTTAGGAGTTTTCGAGATGTCAGAATATTTTAGGTCTCAGAGCACTTGCTCTCCATGCTGTCAGGAATCAGTGAAACCCATAGTCCCACTCACTGAAAATCCAGAAGAGGACATGGTAAATATTGGAGAAGGTGATATAGGACCTGGTGCTCAAATATATAAAGTCACAATGATACCAAACACTGCAACTAACTCCAGACAAGCTGTTTTTCTGTTTACAGCGTAGCGCACGCATTAGCTCTACAGCAACAGCAGAACGACATGGCAGAACCAAGGCTTAACAGCTCTGCTAACTTCCCTACAAACTCAAGATATCTCTGTTGTATGCTATACATGCACAGGAGAAATCTCCTATGTATACTATATTTTTAAGTGCATTTCTCAATAATACTTTTCTAATATTTACGCTCCAATTCAAGCAGAAGTTAGATAAAGGCTGTGAGAAATTAGATGACCTGTGTTATGCAGGATGTGAGATCAGAATGGTGCATAATATACACAAAAGCATAGTATTAGTTTAGTTACAGTAATATGGGTCAAAGTCAGCCATCTTACAATGCGTAGAACCTTACTTTGCCTGTGAACCTACTGCTTTGAGTAGGGCTGTTAGAAGAGCAATGTGCTGTTCCCCACAAAGGTGGCAGCATGTGCAAAAGGATATGCATTCTCCTCAAAACTGATAATAGAAACAGAAGTGAATAGACCTAAACTGTAGGCTCAGAAATTTCAGCCACCTCCATGCCAGCTCCTAGCAATTGGGAATGTTTAGTACATAGTTTGCCATATATGGGTAAGGCCCAGCATCCTGCATTTTCTTCAGAAAAGAGAGGGAAATATTTTTACAGCTTCTTCCCCTCTGCTTCCCCCAAAAAAGTATCTCTCCTGTGGTTTCCTCACAAATGTAGACTGCCCAAGACCACTGAAAACACAGAATGGAAGGCCCATGCAAAGAGAAAATCTGATGAGGTAAATAAAACAGGCTCTTTCCTATTTTGTTTTACCATTTTCAGACATGCTTTCCAAAGCTTGAAAATAAATGCTTCTTGCTATCTGAAGTTACCAAAGACAACTTTAGGAAGTTTTAAAGGCTTAAAATGTTAACCTTTGAATTTCAACTTTCATGATCTAAGTAAAAGTAAGGAGGTGCTCCTAATGGCATTCACAGAGCTTCTGCAAACTCAAAGGACATCTAGTGGCTAAAAGTTAAAAATCATATATTTTCAACATTACCATATTCAAGCCATACTAGCCATTGAAAAATGCCACTTGCTTTTCCACCCAAATGCACTTGTTCATTAATACTAAAGCACAAAATATGCTCGAGCTATGAGAGTGTGCCATACTTTGTAAACAAGCATGGTCTTTTGGAAGTAAGGACTCTTCAGAACAGCATTAGCAGAAATTCCTGGGTCCCTCTGTTAAGACTTGAATGTAACACAGCAGTCAAAAGGTACAGGCTAATTTATGATTTGATCTTTTTTAAGGCAACTGCACACCAAAAAACAGAAGTTGCTTTTTCAGTAAGATAAAGCTCTGAATCAGTGAAAGTTAGAAAAGTTGAAAAGGTACTTGCTCTGAAATATGTAAGGAATTTGTATGCAGATGATACTATTTAATAGTTAGATATAGCTTGATTATATTAACAGTGCTTTACGCATCTCACATAAGAACACTGATACCCAACCATGTATCTTGCTTTTGCAGAATGATGCTGTACACAAGTTGCTAAACTATTCTCCAGAACTATTGCATTCTTACATTAATGTTGTCCCACCATGCTTATTGAAATTATGCTTTTTTAAACTAAAAAACTTAAATCTTTAAGAGTTTACTATATAAAATAATAACAAAAACAAATATCCAGATTTACTAGTACTATCATCTAGTTTTCCGGGTATTATGCATATCCCTGTCCAAACTTAAATTTAATCAAGGGACTGTGTAATTGGATACTTTTAACAGACATTGTTTTCAAAAGTGATGAGCACTCGCATTCCTTAATTCAATCCCTAAGAACATCAATAAAGAATTTAGGTGCAGCTGTCATCCACAGAAATTCCGCTGAGCCTGCACCAGTGACATCCAGAGGTAAATCTTCTATCCCTGCCACTGGGCATTTATAGAAACGCCTATGTTGGACAGTTTCAGCCTTATCAGGAAACACAAGTCAGGTGTTTTGGGGTATGATCTAGCAGATGTGCTCAGACTAGCTTCACAAACAACCCTTTTAGAGCGGAAAAAGGGTAAAGTGTCTGCCCAGTCCTTAAACCTTGCCTTGCAATTAGACTAGAAAGGTTAACAGCAAAACAGAGAGTATACTCTGATTTCTGTCTCTCATCCTAGGCCAGAGCCTGTTGATCATGAAGAGTTCGAAACACGAAGATGACAGTATATTGCACTGGAATTATCATAGAGAGACTATACTTCCCAGGATGTGCATGCTCAGGGTAGCTTCTGGTCTGACAGTCAATTACTGTTCGTCTGTTACAATCATTCAGTACCAGACAGATTTCAGGGTCACTTGGATCACAGTGAAATTCTATGATCTTGAAATGCCATCCTCGATATCAGCAAAATGGTGCTTAGAGAAGGATACATGAGCATATAAGTTTCACTTACACTGCTGCCAGCATGTTTCCCTGACAAAGATATTGCCTTGAAAGCTTTTTTGAAAAATATCAGGTAAGTGCTGTGAATTAAAAGTGAGGGGGGAGAGAAAAAAAATGTGAGAAAGTTTTGAATTTCTGAAAAATGGAAGAAAAAACCTAATAATCATTTTCTAATGGAAAAGCATAACGCATGGTGTGAGGAGTGTAATTTCCCTGAAGCTGTAACACTGATACGTTAGGTTGCATGTTATTTTACCATAACACAAATAAACGGATAAAATCTATTACGCTATAATCTCAGTAGAGATCTCTCGGTTCATCTTGCATTATCAGCTAGCTTGACTAATTTTGTACATCTATGCAGAATGGTCCCTTAGATCTTATATAGCCTACACCGACCACTGTAGGCAGTGATCACCGTTAAGCCATTTATTGCTGACTTGGTTATTGAAAAGGACTCTTCATGTTCAGTCTTTAGAGTACCTGAAAACCTGCCGTGCTTCTTGTGTTAACAGAACCTCGTTCAAGTTACTCAAAAGAACAAGGAGCATTTCCCCTGACTTTCCGTTGTGGCACAAGACCAGACACTACAGGCCTTTTTTCTGTTTCCCAAGTAACTATAACTCAAGAAGCAGCACCCAAATCATGCTAATAAAGAAAACATACTGTGAAGATCTTGTGTAGCGAGGCTTTGAAGTTCGCACACAAGCGAGTGTGATTAAGTCCACGCTGGCATTGTCAATGTCTTCAAAATTTACTGCACCAACACAGCCACTGTTTGGACAGAGAGGAAATCAAATACGTACATTATTCATAAGACAGCTGGTGAAGGCAGCTGAACCATATACCGCATGCTCCAAAATTCTAGTTATTTATTAAAATGCTCCATAAGAAAAAAAAACATAGAGATGAAGTGCCCTGCAAGCCTGGCATGTCCCAAGATGAAAACAAACACCTGCTGAACTTGCAGCGCATAACAAATGACGGCTCTAGTACATGAGCGGAAAGGAGTTACCCATAAGAAGAGGAGATTCAACACTCCCCCTCCCTTGGCACTAGAAGAGACCTTAAGAATAGATCCCATAGTCCATGTACAACTCATGCTACAGAAAATGGGACAGATGGTTTGCTTGGGCTAAATCAAAAATGTAGAAAGTAGAAAGGACCCAAGGAGACTGTACTTACGTATAGGAAGGGATGTGACAGGTTCGAGAGCTTGGGCTTACGCTGTTGAAGACAAAATACATCAATCACCTTTTTTTGCCAGACAGAATATTCTAATAGAGTATTTATGAGGTCCCAAAAGAGAGGTGGTGAAAAAGCCACAGTTTTGCTCTAGGGATGATGAATGCTCATCTGAATTGTGGTAAAAGACCGTAGTAAATGATTAGGTTGGCACATATGCTAAATGACCCAGTTCAGTAGGTAGTTTCACCTTTTAACCCTCATCCCCAGGTACTGGGGTTTTGGTCAATTTCCCAGGGTTGTGTAAGAAAGTTTTCTTTGAAAAAGCACTTCTCTTCTTGCAGTACTTCTTGCATTCAGTTCTTGGGAATATAGGAAAATTTAACACTGGGCCTGAATTTCTTTCTTGCTCTAGTCGAAAGAACAACATCCAAAAAGCTGTAAGCACAGTACGCGCTATCTCCCTGCCACCCTGCACAGATGCTTGCCTCTCCCATTGCTTGCTGATTCTGCACCCACCTATTGAGTTTGCCCAAGCAAACCTGCTGGTTCACAGTCTGGAAAGCAGTCAAGTTCTAATTCTCCTACCTTGCTTTGACCACCCTTTCCTTCCCCGTCTCTACTTGGCTCACTAGCTGAGCCCTTCTGAACTTCCTCTGTCATCCTTTACTGAGCTTGTCTAAAATGCATTCTGAGATCATTTTGGATTCCACAGAAAGCAGATAAAGCCTGGAATTTGTAAGTGTATATGGTTGTTGTGGTGTCTTCATAAATATAATGTCTCAATGAAAACATCAGATGTATGCAGTCATGACATAATAATTAACCTTACAGAATTCTTCTAATTATTCTCCCATAGGAAAAGCATGTTGCAGTGTATTTTCTATACAGTAATTGATTGAATATCTTAACTTCTCCAGTTATAGAACGCGGCTGAGGTTAGTCTTCTGACAAGAACAACTGTACAAAGACTTCATTAAGGAAGTGTTTAGAGGACCTTGATACTCACAAAAAAAAAAGAAAAAGAAAAAGAAAAAGAAAAAGAAAAAGAAAAAAAAAGAAACTTACAAATCAACAGGTCTCTGGGGAGAGGTAAAAGCTCTTGTTTGAAATCTATCCCAGAGGCTTCCAACAACCTAAAACCGTAATAAGTTACCGCAATAAGTTAATAATTGTAATAATAATTGTAAGGCAATATCATCTAATTAATTTGGCTTAATAGATTTTCATGTGGCAACCCTCCAGTGAGATAAACTCATAGGGGAAGGGTGATCAGTACAGATCCAATTGCAGGACTGAATTTTAGCTTTGTAAAAATAATTACTGTAAATAATTATCACAAATAAACTAATTCAGCATGATATTTGTTATGTTAGAGCGTCATTCATATGAATCAATTTTTCACTGATATCCTTGTCCTCTCTTCTAGTACTGTTTATGTCCTGTTCTTCTGTTCCTATTTACAGGGGAAAAGGGGGAAAAGTATTGAGCCATTTGAGACAATTACTGGAGTGTTCTGTTGACTTTAAGCGCTCACTTGGGACTGTTTTTATTTGAAATCATTACTGTGGGTTTATGTGTATGACCAGCACAAAATTTAGGCTACACTTCATTAGCAAAAATCTGTAAATAGTTTGCAAGTAGTTGTTCACTGACTTGACTTATTTCAGATTCAGGATTATATCTCTTTCTTGTGAAACACTGGGAAATAGGATCAGCCATCACTTCTACTGTTGATTCTGGAGGTTGGACTTTGGAAGGTAAAATACTATCCCAAGGAACTTCTTCATAAGCTCTAGATCAACAATAAGAAACAAGAGAAAAAGTTTCCAGTATAATCATTATCGAGTGACAACTGTAGCTAGACAGTATAGAATTCGGTGACAAAGAAAGATGTGGAAAAAAGTAAAGGTGAATATTTTCTAGTTTAAAAGAAAGTGAAAAGCCTGGAATTGTATACTGCTTGCTGGGGAACAAGTATTTATGGTATAGTTTCACAGGCTTCCCTTATGTAAGACATCACTCCCTAATTGGAAGAAGCAGTTCATCTTCCAATGAGCTTATTGTGATGACGGGGTTTATTTTGAGTAGGCTTGAATAGTCAGTTAAATGAGATGAGACTCTTGTAAATAGAGATTAGGCTTGGTATGACTAGTATCTATGACAGGCATGGAAGACAGAGGTACTGAATCCCCCTCTGGAAACTCCAGTTTCTCTCCACTGCCTATAGAGGAAGTGGAAATGATTTGCACAAACTGGACAGAAACTTTCAGATAACTGAAGTTAATGAGATGAATCCCATGCTAAATAATTGCTGTTACAATATCAGAAGTTCAGAATGGTAGAAAAATTGGTTGTACGCTTATATGTCCAGCTACCTACAGGTGCATAATAGCAAATAATGATGAAAAGATGAAGTAAAACACAAACCAAACCAAACCAAAATAAATGGTCTCTCACTTCTGAGTACTTGACTTGTAGAAATACTTCCTTGCTTTTTCTTCTCTCCAGCTTGCAGAAGAAGGATCATTTGATTTCTAAAAGAAAGCAAATAGATAGCAGAAAGCATTGCTGTCAGTGTATATTATGCTATGTTTTCTTGTTTAAAGGGTGAACTCAAATGTATCTGTGCTTTCCTAGTTGAGAATCTTCTTTTGCATCTGAATGTGAATCATTTAATTTCATGTTCTTCACTTGCCAGAACTGGAGATCAAGAGTGGATCTACTTCTGGAGATTTTACTTAGGAAGTAAAATGTATCATAGTGAAAATAAGTTTAAAAACTGTAGTACAATGTCCTTGCCTTCTTACTCCTCTGGAATGTAAGTTCCTATTTGTTATGCTACTTATAAAATGGCATAGCAAAAGTGCACTTTGCAGTCCCCCACAAATGCCTGAGGTATTTTGTGATGTTCGCTGCTATTCAGGGGGTCCAACTTAAATAACTCCAAGTACTAGCAATAATTTTTTTGGTGTAGAAGGATGCAGGATACCATTACATTCTCACTATTGAAAAGACATAACTGGACTTGTGCTATGGAAGCACGGATGTCTTTTTATTTACTTACTTATTTGGGACTTGCACCAAATAAGGCAGTGTCTAAGTATTAAATATGTGAGTGTTTATACCAAATATGGGCTTGCCTAAGTATTAAAATAGTAATATAATTTCAATTTTGGAATTTTTGCATATTTCTATTCGTATTTTTCTCCAACTGTCTCCAGTTACATATAAATGAGATCGATAGTATTAGGCTTACATTACAGTCTAAACAGCCAGAGGAACAATAGAAAAAACAAAAACAGTCACCATTAAAAACTGATCATGCCAACAGTTACCATACAGCTACCTGAAATACAGTGCTTATTTCACAATATCTGACTGAAGACATGAAAAAGTCCAAGATTTCACTACACTACCGTAATGACTGGCAAAAATATAAGTTAAATGGAGAACAGATTAGAAGTGACATGCTTTAAATGCTTTGCATCATTACAAGAGCACTAGATCCTTACCTTGAGACTGGGATTCACATGAAATGCAAAAATATGTTTTTGGTCAGGTAGAGCAGGAGCAACTTTCACCAGAGTTCTCTGACCTGAAAGAAAGGGCTTCCTATTGTGTTAATCCATTTTCAGCAATCTTCGTAGTTTTAAACTGGATGAAAACAACTCCTGGCTTCCCATAAAAATCCCAATACATCAATGTTCTTTTACCTATTGTTACCACTTTGAAAGGAACTACACATTTTCACAAAAATACATTAAACTACATTGAAGCTGAAAGGAAGTGATAAATAACATAATAGCATATATTGCTATAACTTGGCCAACCTCACATATTGCCATGTCAGCCAGTACACACATGTTGATAACCAAGTTAGCTGCTGCCAAACAGAAGGATGGTATAACGCCTAAGCATCATGTGAAAAGAAACACTAATTTAAGCCCTTCTTCTCCCCAAACTTGAATCTTCAAAAACTTGTAGGCATGCAGTTCATCTTTGAGACATATATGTCCCTGTCAAATTTGGCAGAAATTGGCCGATGGGGTGAAAAGTTATTAGGGGACCAATAGAGAGATGAATAGGATAAATGAAAACAACTCGTTCCTTTAGGGAACCAGAACAAGAAACATAAAGTAATTCTGTAAGGTAAGGGATAAATATGAGAGCATCATCCAAGGCGCTGTGTCATTAAGTAGCATAATGCTTTTGGTTACTTTGGGAAAAGTGCATTTCTAAATATGCATTGTTATACTATAGTAAAAAGGGCAGACAGCTGTACAGTCATAACACCTCTGTGTGGACACTGGAAAGTATTATTTAGTACCCAGAATGTACTACACAAGTACTTTTCAACCTTCTTTTTATTTCCAGACTCCCTAAAAAAATTCCAATACATATTAAGACCTCTATTTAACAACTTAGACCTAACTCATAATAGGGTTGCTTTTCTTAAGTATTCTTTAGAAATTTTAGGTATGCTTTGGTGAAAATAGTTCAAAGAATAACACTTGAAAACCACTGTGCAGGATGCAGTTAGTTCTTGCCCCAAAGAACTAATCACTCAGACAAAGTTTAAAAGAAAATCACAGTCTTCAGCAAAAGAGATTAAGATTATTATCCTCATGCTATATGTAGATGCTGAAAAGTGTGACCTGTTCTTTAAAAGGGCTTGGGGTGCAGTGTAATATAACTTTAAGTTGATGCTTTTGAGAAGCTTGGCAAGAACATATGGATCTTTGCACAATGAAGAATTTTCAGATTGAATCACTGTCAAATTAAAATATTTCCACTGGAAAATGTCTCCTAAGTAGGCATTGACCTTCAGTAAAGATGGTGGCTGCATCTTCATTGGCTCAGCCTGATGTAAACTTTAAATGCTGTCTGGAAATATAAGAGACTTGTACTTACGTAGGAATGTTTCTATTGAGTTTTATTTCTTATAGCAAGTGTCACTATCAAGCCTATAGGTAATATTTATTTCATTTAGAATGTTGTAATTGCTTAACAGGTATATATGTACTAGTGCCCTCTACAGGAAAGAAGCAGCTATGCTCATATATATGCATATGTCCTAGTAGCTATATTAGAATATCGTTCCTCTGGTTTATTGATTAAAGGGAAAAAGGTTATATCTGTTATTCCTTGTGATGTATGTGTAAAATAGTCATGTTAGCTACACTGTCCTTAAGGGGACACATATATAATTTTACATTTGCCCTGATAATTGTACATACAAATTTCTAGAGACCTCTGCTCTTCCACTGTATGTTGTAATTTGCTATCTTGACACTACTGTCCTGCTGGGATGATTAATCTTCTAACAATTATTTCTCCTTTGGCTTTCAGTGGAGAAATTCAGCATATAAACTGTAATAGTTCTTCCCTTTAAAACAACTTTCTGGAGATTTCAATGCCCCTAGTGATATGCTCAGTCCATAGGTTTGAAAATAGCATGGTCTGCTCTTATCCAAGTTGGGAACTCAATGGCTTTGTCACTTTTAACTACCAAAAGCTTAATGATACTGTCAAATTCAGTTTATTATTTAAACTAGTTCCCTAATCTGACAGCAGGATTCAATGATGGAAATACTTCCCAATACATTGGAAAGACATGCATGACAAAAGAAGCAACAGAGAAGGAACAAAGCTGTTCAATAAGCAAAGATCTCTCTGCTAGTGAAAAATTAGTGCACAGTGAAACACACAGCTGTATAGACCATAAGTAATCAAATCCTTAGTGAAACCATATTTGTGTTTTATATGATGGCATTCAGCCCTCAAGAGTTTACTTTGGGTTTTTAAGCATTATGTTCTGTATGAGCTGCTGGCTCATTAGGCAGTATGCTATAAACAATTGAGAGTGTGATGGATAATTATTTAATAGCACTTTTTACCGCAGATGGTATTCTTGATCCTACTGTAGGATACTTTTCATTCTTAATTAACTTTGTTCATATGCTCCAATGGTTATAAGCTATGCATATTAGGATTATCCTTGAAATATGATTTTGATGGTTAAGTAAGTTGCACATTTTTTTCTCTTTGCTTCACAAGTTGTTGCCTCTGACTAACCTTTCCTTTTTTTCTTTCTGAGGGCAGGTAAAAGCTTTTGGCCCACTAAGTACCTATGTTACAAAGCGGGCAGCACTAGCATTGGCTTCAGTTGTTTTCGAACAACACTTGAAAGGAGAAGCTGGAATCCTACTTTGATACGCCTGACATTCAATGTGCAACTTAATCCTGGATGATCATTAGTCTGGAGAAAATGCTTCTTGCTTCGGGGAGGAACCACAGGGAAGGGAATTCTTCCTAGTCAAAGGTCATTGGGAAGTGAGCATAGTGTGGCCACAATTACCTGAACAAGTTGCTAATAAGTTTCTTCACCAGAGCCTCTTAAAGCCACTGTGGAATAAAGAAAAGATATTTATAGGGACAAATAACTGGTTAGAAGATCAGAGAAAGCAGGAAGGGATAAATGTTTTCAAGGTAGATGGAGATCACTAGTAGAGAGACCTGGAGGTAATCCATCTGTATTTAGGACTTTGTTATTTAACATATTCACATATTATCTGGAAAGGAAGGGTTGGAAGTTAGGTGATGGGTTCAAAAAGCAACTGGATATATTCATGAAAACAAATCTATGAATCTATGACTACCATCTACAAAGACTCCACCTCAGGAAACCCCTGGTCTACAAATCATCACATGATAGGAAACTACTCTGGGTAGGAATGATGACATATTTGCTCTGTTCTGACATTCTTTGCTGATTATCCACTGCCTAAGATGGAACACTGGACTCACTGGGCTTTTGTACAGGTCCAAATATGGCCACTCTTACAGGGGCATGAAATAACTGTTCATTTCTTATAGCAAGGGCTACTATCAAGCCTACAGGTAAACGCTGTAGTTTTTCCCATTTCCCAGTTTTGGAAGAAGACTGTATCTACAGGTGTCTCATCTTCCAGTAGGGGTAAGAAGACATCTCTGCTCTTCATTAGACTTAGCTGATGTCCTAAATCCTTCTGCAGTCCCCACTCCCAACTCTGTGTTAAGCCAAGAAAAATAGAGTACTGTCAACAAACTGGATATGAGGGCATCATTGCCAGGTTTCCAGGTACAAATTCTGAAGGGCCTCCTAAGCAATGCAAAGAAACTTGAAATCACAAAGAAACGGGGAGAAAATTCTGTTGTCAGACGAATGACAGAAGGGAACCCTTCAGGCAAACACTGCCAACTCTTTCAAGACCTTATCTTCTAGCACTGAGCACCTTCCCTATGCTGAGCAAGAATATACGAAGAACAGCTCTTAAGCTATGTCCTTTCTCTGGTAGGCTCTGATTCTGGGGTCTTAGAATGACTTTCTCTGCCAACTTTGGTTGGACCTATGCTTGGAGATCAGAGGGCCTCACAGTTCCATAAACTTGCCTTGCTCAGCAGATACAAAAGGCTGCTGAGCCAGCTCAAAGCAACAGTGTTGACATGCCAAAGACAGCACTACATTTTTGCACATACAGAGGATCTCCTCTATGTTGCAGATGTTTTATACACCTCAGCTCATCTGTCTCAAAGGCTGCTTCTGTCTCTGTTTTTTTTTTCCCATTCATCCTTGACGGAGTGGAGAAAGTGACTGTAGAATTTGCTTGCAAAATGCATGACTGATCTCTTTCAGCAAAACTTCCCCAAGCTAGCTGTGGAATGTTTCAGGACTGATATCTAGAAAGATTAGCAACTCTCATTGCATCATGTGCCTGTGGGTTGGCAGCTGGGTTCTGAATTGTACTGCTGAAAACTGGAATGTGTTTATGTAGTCTTGTTAAAAACAGCAGCTTAAAACTCAACCGTTTTTTTATATCTACCTTTACACATTTCTATTTAATACCTCAGCACCACAGGAAAACATATCAATGAAAACTAGGTGTAGAAAAGCATTTGCAGAGCTTCTCTTAAGAAACTGATGCTGGATAAAATCTGCTTCCACGTTTTTTTCTGCAGTTAAGTTTGACTTTTGCCCACAGCTTCAGTGGAGTCAGTATTTCACTCTAATAGTGAACTTTGCCCACTGGAAAATCAATAGAAAGTCACTGGAGCGCTTCTATCTGCTTTCTCCATTTCAGACTGCTTCCTTGCCTGTAACCTGGATTGCTGACTTGACCACATTCAGTTTTAGACTTGATCGATGTTCATTTCAAGAGCGTCTCTATCTGCCACAGTCATGTTTGAAAAAGTAACGATCAGATAGAATTAGCCCTTCCCTTTACTTTTCCAGAGCCTTGCAAAAAACCAGCTGACTATCTCTGCTGGATGCCTGAGGTCTAATTTTATATGTAAATAGAAATCACAGTAACTGACAAATAAAAGCATAAATGATATAGGAAGAACAGGAAAAAAAGAGGGAAATAGACGGAATTTCTCTTTTTTCATCCTTTAGGGTTTCTTAGGTTCTTTTTTGTTTTTAGGACTACAACAGGCTTAAAGTGATTCAAAGTGAAAAGTTCTAAGATAAGGAAAAAAAAAACACTGCCTGAATTTACAGCACTTAGAAATGTAATGGTGACAATAATATGGATAAACTACAGTGACCTATGTGAACTGAGAAGTACTATCCTTGCATAGTAAAATGGAGCAAGGAACTTATTTACATTTCTTTATATATGTACTAAGTAAAAACATTCCTACCTCTGAGATTTTAGAACGTTGCCCGAGTTCCCACAAAATCCTGTTCTAGCTGTAAAGAGCATTTCACGAAAATTGCTGGAATCTGCTTAACCTTTATAAAAGCATGCACCACTCACTACTGGTAATGTTTGCCTTGAGAAGCTCTAGACAGATAGTTTTGCTTTCCAGAATTTTCATTGGACTATTTTTTTAAATAGCAACCATGAACCTAAGCTCATCTCACGCTAAAAACAGTGAGAGTTTCCATTCTAATGTTGCAGCTAATATCAAATGATCAGACCCAATCCTACGTGTAACACTTTCATATGAACTAAGAAGGTAACGTGCACTTTGAGCAATATAGGATGGCAGCCCTAAAGGATTTCTGTTCTCTCATCAGCTAGACAGTGGAATAGGTCTTAAATCTGAGAACTGCATTGCTATTTGTCAGGAAATACTAAAAGATACAGAAATATTCAGGGGATTCCCTGACTCTTTGGAATGATATGTTATTGCAGTTCACATTAAAACAGGTGTTTATTATGGATCCTATATATAACTTCTTGATTTACATAAACAGATTTTTTTAAAACATTACTTAGCTTCAAAGATTTTCCTTTCTGGAAATGCTCATTAGAATTTGCTAACTGGTTCCTCTTTGTTACAGCCGCGACAATGAATCATACAAACGCTCTATTGCCATTGTTACTTTCAGTTCAAATGTCCAGTGCAAATATATTTTATAAGGTTGTTCTTTCAGAAACTTGGAGTGTGGTGTTCAGAAACTGATCTTATTTATTCATTAAGCATCTTGATTTTTTCTGATCAACAAATAAAAATAGTAACTTGCTTTACCTCCAAGTCGTGCCCTGACAGAAGCAGCTGACACAGCCCTGGAGTTCCATCTTCTGTCCTGGCTGCTTTCCTCCAGGAGGATCATCTGCCTCCTGTGGGCAGTCTGGCCTCTCTTTTCTGAGATGGGGACCCGCTGGTGAGGTTTCACATCACTGTAGTCCACCAGGGATTCAATAGCTCTTCCAGTGTTGGGTTGCAAGTCAGCATCAGCTCCTGGACTCACAAAACCGGAGCAAGGATCTACTAAAGGTACATCATCCCGGTGTGGAAATAAAGGGTAATTCACCTCTCCTGCAGCAGTGTACGGATTGAACTTAAGGAAGGAATTACTGTCTTTCTCTTCAAAACTGGCAAAGTCATGTCTGTTCTCAGGACCTTTCACAAAAGGCATGCACATCTTCTTTAACAGATTTCGATACTGCTGGCGATCTATCTTGTAAGGCGGTTCAGTTGACATGGAAGACTTTGTAAAGGCAGCCTCCTGCCTTTCAGCTCCATGGGAAACCATGCTCACTCTCTTCTATCACTCTGATATGGCAGCAAACTTAAAAAGACTCCACTTCCATTTCTTCAATTTTCTGAAGTCCTATCTGATAAACCACAGTAAAACGAGAGGTCACCCTGCAGAAGATCGGTGCAAGAAACGATAAAGAGCAAAGCAGTGCTTTAAACAGTGACTTCTCTCCTGAAAAGAGATGCATCAAGCACGGTACAAACAAGAATGAAGCTGTCAAATGAACAGAACCTTCTCGTTGCTTGGTAACAATGGAAACCACCTCACAATGAAATGTTTCATGGTGCGAAACGTGGTTCATGGGTACCACGCTAATCTAGTTCTTCAAGGGAATGCAGTTAGCAACTTGAAATGCTACTACAACTACTTACTCGTCTATAAGAGGCAAAATTAAGCAGCTTTCAATCTTTCCAAGAATGATACAGTATTTTCACTGAAGTATTTTAAAATAAGCTAGTCTATTGATATTTAGATAACAAATATGGATTGCACTGAAACACAGATTTAACACACACACACACACACACACACACAAAATTAGCAAATGCAACCTCATATAAATGCAAATATAAAAAACTTATCATTATTGCCTGGAGTAAGTCAGTCACATTGACATCACAATTTTCCATGCTGCTTAATTTCCTCCTGGTCTATCAGGTTGGCAAGTCCCTTAGAGGCTCGGGTCACAACCTGCAGCACTCATTTCCTAATCCCAGGCTCTGGGATCATCCTTATGGAGGAATCGAAACAAAAAGCCGTCAGATTTACAGAGGTCGTCTCTGCACGACTTCAGTGCCACCTGCAAAGTTTTGGCATTTTGAAAAAAATCAAGCTGTGTTTATTTAGGCAGTTCAGTTCGGGTTATGGGGCCTTTCCCTTATGGCCTTGTCAGGTTAAATTAAGAGGCACAGAGCCTGATCTTTCTCTCACTCATGTTAGTCTCACACAAATTCCTAACTTGCTCTTGATCAACGGAAGCTCAGAAACGGGCCTAACAATGATTTCAGTATAGGTTTATAGAAATAACAAATTGTGCTCTGTAATTCAGAGTTCACTGTGGTTTCCCTTTGGAGTAGTTTGCTGACGAAGCAAAAAAAAAAAAAGCTTCCTTTATTACTAAGACAGCTTTTTTTATATATGTCTCAAGAACTAAAATGAGCAGAAAGGCACAGCTGAGAATATGCAGTACTGACACCATAAGGTTAAACCAGCAATAGGAAAACACATCTTGCGTCCACGTTCCACCATACTTCTGCCTTCAAGTTAGTGAACAGATGCTTACCAAATTTGATTTTTGCCTGTAACGAGCCTTTAAAACGTCACATTGGAGTCCATATTTACTTAAACTCAGTAACCGCCATACCAAATATATCCAGTTTACACATTAGAAATAACATCCAGTGCTGCAAATCAACCTTTCCCCCACCCCGCCACTGCTTGCTTTCTCCTGGAAAGCTTCAGAAAGAGAAGGCAGGAGACGCTAAGGCACTGGACCCAGCTAAGGCACCAGGCAGAAGCACCTTCAAGCGTTATTCATTGTTGCATCGATTTAGCAGAGCGAAATGTAATTAAAACTTCATCCTGGATGTTGTTGACAGAAATTCTGTCCCAGTTATCCTGGGGAGTGAATCTGCCAAGTAAGGCTTTATTATTTCTACAGGAAATTTTCGGAAGCAATCCATGCTTTAAGAAGGTATTTGGAGGAGCTGGTGATACGTCTGAGCTAGTACTTCTCCCGAGGAGCCGAGGGAAGCCCCGCGGTGCTGCTGCGTTACCGGATCGGGGTTAACTTCAGCACAAGGCGGCAGCGGGGCGGGGGGAGGGAAAACGGACGGAGCTGCCGCCGCGGCAGCACCCCCGCCCCTCCCCCCCCCGCCCCTCAGCGGCCCGGCCCGCGCCGCCCTCGTCGCCACGGCGACGGCGACGGCGCCCGTTGGCGGCCGCTAACGGCCGGCGGCGCGCGCCGCAGCGGTGCGCCGAGGCGTTGGCGGCTTGTTTTGGGGGGGGGGGGGAGGGGGGATGTGGTGCCGCCGCCGGGCAACGGCCGCCGCCGGCCGCCTCCTCCTCCGCCTCCTCCTCGTCGTCGTCCTGCTGCTGCAGGCACCCGCCGCAGGTACCGTGCCCGGCGCGGGGGGTGGCGCCGCCCGCTGCCGGGCCCTCGCCTCAGGGCCCGCCGCCGCCGGGGCAAAGGCCGTCGTCTCCCGCCCCCCGGCCCTGCGCGGAGCGGCGGGGGTGAGGGGAGTAGGCGCGCTTTTAAACTTAATTTATAAAATGCGTAAGCACTGGTGTGACTGTCGGAACAGGCATTGAGGGCCTACTGGAAAACAAAATCTTGTTCAGATATTGTGGAATTTTTTTTCAAAATTATCAAACTTAACTGAGACGGATAAGAAACTGAAGTTCAGTTTCCCCTATATGACTTTTGTAAGACTAGTAATAGAAATGGTAATATTTCTGCACAGCCAGCTTGGAAACGCCAGCTGTAATTAAAATACTTTGACATAGGAAAACACTTGACTATTAGCATGATTAAGCCCAAATAACTGCTTTAAGTAAGTAGCATTGCTATTTATATGTTCTTTTGCTGCAGAAATCTCTCCACAAAAATTACTGCAAAACATAATTACATTAAAACAACTTTTAGCAATTACCATAACTTAAATCTTTTCCCATCACTTCATAGCATTTTCATTTCTAAATAAATGAATTGAAACTATGCCGGTTGAGCATTCTAGTAATATGGTATTTTATTAATAAATTGATTGTTGAATTATTTAAGGCTCATTTTAAACTATTTCCTGCCACTGCCATTTTGAGATAAAGTTTAATTTTCTGATGAATTATTTTGAAGATTAATTTTGCTACTGTAATATTTCTTTTAAGACAAAGAGCTTTATATTGAAATATTGTATAAAATGGTGGAATTACTTTATGTGAATCTTAAAAGGTGGGGAATGGCATTCACTTTCAACTCATTGGGCATATGAATTAATGCTGATTTGGTCAACCTTAACCTAAGCAGATTCTGTCTTGGGACAAGAACTGGGAAGGTACCTCCTCTTTACATGGCACTGAAACAGGGAGAAGCAGAGGAGGCTGCGTGTATGTGCAGTTACAATCCACCTGCTACTTCTGATCTGGAACTGAGTATTTTCCCCCGCTCAACAGAATACCTGAGAATTACATGAGCTTCATTTCGCTCTTGTTTTTCATGTAGAATTTACACCCCTGCCAAACAGATTTAAAGTGTACCAAAACAGGGTGTTAGCATTTCACACTTAACTCAAACTCTCTGCAGAATCCTTGGCGAGCTTTAGTGGCATAAATTAGTAGTAAAGCTGTTGAATTTACTCCAGAAGATTTTACGGTCACTCGATGAATCCTTAAGTAATATAAATACTTTACACAGCAAACATATACCCTTGAATTCTAGTAATAACAAGTCATCTTGAATGGCTCTTCAGGCAACTGTGAAGTTTGAATCAGGCCTAGTTTGAATTACTTCCCTAAGTCTGATAGTGATGTATGACTATTTTTCTTTATCTATTTTCTTCTGCAAAAGGATCTGCTGCCTGCAGCTTGTTTATGACCGTACCAAGTACGAAGCAATGAGGAACCAGGCCCAATATATTTCTAGTGCATTGGGCTGCTATGAAAACTTATTTGAGGAATTAATTCAGAAATCTGATTTTGTTTTTCTTAAAAATGAATAAAGGTTAGCTTTTCCCGCTACCTGTTAAGTGCAGTTGCAAGTTGAAGAGGAACAGATGGAATGTTATTTAATGAGTTAAAAATGCAGTTTAAGCATTTTCGCTGTCCTTTGTCTATTGTCTTTTATTGCTCTTTCTGTGGTACTCTATGATGTCTCCATACTCTTTTCCCCTTATTTTCTATGATAAGTTTAATGTGGTCTGTTTAATGTGATCATACAAACTCTTAAAATAGAAAGTGAGAATGGGAAGATAATTTGCACTAGAGACTGATGCAGGAAGTGCAAAGGTGACTAGGAGGACAGCAAAGGAGTTCAAGTAGGAAACCTGAAAAAAGGCTTAAAAATACTTTAAAATTCAGTATAAAAAGTGAGGGAGGGAGAGTATATAAGGACTGGGATTCATATATGGACAGAAACATTTACTTTTTGAAGTGACTGCTGTGCGAATGAAGTATGTATACAAATGGAAGAACAGCATCTAAGCTTTCTCAAAATCTAACAGTCAAGGTCACTGAAAACATCAAAAAATAATTCCAGCAGTCTTATGTATCTTTCTTCAGTAACTACATTGTTTCCACTTTTCCCAGTTCTTTTTGTATTAGTAGTTCAAGAGCGCCATCTTTAGGTTTAAGTTATTACTGTAATAAAATTGTTTCCTGATCGCGTTGATTAAATATCACCTAACCATCCCATGAACAGTTTATATCGGGTCTTCCATTTGTCAGTTTGCAGTGCTTCACTTTTCCAGGTGCATTTGTCTCTTTCTATAAACTTTGAAGACTTTCCTTTCTGTTTGAGATTGTTGTTTTCAGTTTTTTCCTGATATTAATTTATCCTTTTTTGGTGGATTATGGTTTTCCTTTCCAATTATGGTCTATACATCAACCTAACAGCCCATAAAATATTTACGGATCATGTGGATAGATAATAGTGGCAAAAGGAATTTTAAAAGAGGAGTTTTTTTCAGGTAAGATTGATAATTTTATATAAACGAGCATGCTTTTATTAAAATCACAACAAATATGCTGATTTCTGTCAATGGAGAATCTGATCCTATGTTCTTTTGGGACCTGACTTTAGTGAAAAAAGTACTTTTGTTTCTCTCAGTGCAGCAGAAATCTAAAAGACATGGCACGAATATTCTAGTGAGAAAATTTTAATCCATGCTAGTTTAAAAATAAATAAATAAATAAAACATACCCCCAAAACAACCCCCAAGCCATGTAGGAGGTCTTTAGGGAAAGTGAAGTTACTTGAAAAATGTTACTCCTCAAAGTTGTAGAAGTTGCACATAGTAAAGAAAATACTGCAAAGTAAATTAAACTGTTAATCACAGAAATCCGTCATACCTGAGACTGCTCTTGCAATTATCTTCCCTCAGATTTTGTTCCCAAGTGAAGTGTTATTTTTTCCTGCTGCCTAAATATTTTGAACTGAGCATTCTGCTTGCATTCTGAAATGACGAGTATAGACAGTCCTTTTTATCTTACCTTGATTATCTTTTCCTGAAAGCTGGAGGATCAGCCTTGCTTCTCTCTTTCATAGCAATGCTGTAAGGTAGAGAAGTATGATTACCAATCATATATTAGATGGGGTGAACTGATAGTTTGCCATTATTGCTCAAATTGAGATAAATTAAAACAAAGCTGGGGCTGGAACCCAGATCCCTTGTGGCCCCTAAAGCCAGTTTACCAGAGTATTTATTGTTACTTTTACTTTGTCAACGTTGAAATGAAGTTAGCAAGCATTGATCTGCTGCCACATAATTGTTTAGACCATCTTCATAAAATAATTGCTGCTAATGATACAGTCATTATTTTATTGCTGCCTTTTGTATTAAAGGCTTTCTGTACCTGTGTTACTTGCTTTCTTTTCCAGATTCCTCCCTAAAATGAGAAATCACAAACATGCCTTACCTCATGGTAACACACGTCCTTTCCAAACAGGAGGTGGAGACAAAGAATGCAGAATACAGAGCAGTCGGCTAGCCGTTCTTATCTTTCTGCTGGCTTACATTCTGTATTGCGTGAAACTCTGTAAAACAAACTTAAATCTGACTTGAACTAGAATGCCCAGCTGAAAGATACTTCAGTTTTATTTTTTCAGAAGTGTTGTATGTCTTGCAAAGCTTTGCAATTAAATTTTTTTTAATTTTTTAAATCTCTTTTTAAAATAGAAGAAATGCAAATTAAAAAAGCCATAAAATTTTTCTGTAGTAGATTGTTTTGAGTTAGCTGATACTGGTTTTAATGTTTTATGGCTATATGCTAGTTTTGCTGTTACTATTTGAAAAGCTTCCTGGGGAAATGCTGCTACAGGTTTACTACCCTGCTAGAGAACGTGAAGACTTAGCCTTTGAAGTAAAAACAAGGGGAATCAAGAAAGGGATCTCTTAACTGCTTTTTACATAGAGCTAGTCATGCTAAGACTTCCTTCTAATCAGTAAATCAGCTGCTTATTTAACAGTCAGTTTCAGCTTAGTTACTCTGTTAGTACACAGCTTGACAAACGTACGTTTCACACTGGGATGAGTACACTTGATTCGGCAACATTACCATGTGTAGAAATCACAAGCAAATGAGAATTTTAAAGTAGTATAATATATTAAGTAGTCTACGTGTATATCAAATTTACCTATTTTAAGAAAATCACAGTAATAACAAAAACTAAGCTCATTAACTCGTTAATGGTCAGAATTCAGATTAACACCCTGACTGACTGTATCACAACAATGCAGTTACATTTTTATCTCCATTTTGGACAGTGCTTATCATATAGGCTCAGTTTAAAATGTGTTAGTTCTCTTGCACAGCTTATGAATATGTTTAAAGCTAAACTGAAGTGCTGTTCATAATATGGATGCTTTTCTGTGTCATGCCATTACTTTTCATCACCTTAATGGGAATCATACATTGTGTAAGACATGAGACAGGTATTAACTTAATGTCTGTTGAAAAGCAAGTCCGTTAAGGGTATAGAGTAACCTAAAGTATGTTTGCTTTTTCAGGTAGATTTAATTGTTGTATTACTGTAATTGTTTTATCTTTTAACAGCGCAATCCTCAAAGAGATTTTTAAGAAGTGCAGAGCCAAGAGACAGTAACTTAAAAATAGTGGGATCTATCATATTTCCAGGTATTTTTCTTTAAATGTAATGTAACAATTTACAGTTAAAATATTGTTTTTACCAGGAAAAATGCCCTTCTTTACCATATTGTTTATTGTTAAATAGTTTTAAATGACTTAATTACAATTCTGAACTGAAGTACGTATACTTAATAGGCCACATCCCTCAGCATCTACTTCTGTCCTTGTAATTTATCTTTTTTATAGTTTTATTCTTGCGCATAATTTTTATGAAACCAAGAAAACTATTTTCCATAGTAGTTATAAAAATAACATTCTTTGTACTTTCTTGCACCTGGCTGTAAGAGGCTTGCTTTGAAATACTCCTTTCTTCGACTGCATGTTATTAGCCTTATTTGTTATGTGCACAGAACCCGAGACATGAAATACATGTTATTTTCTCAAAAAAAAATTGAGAAGAGTTAAGAATTAATTCTTTTTGAAGTGAAATCCATTTAATTCCAGAATATGTCATCACTTTATTTGCTAATTAAACAAAGCAAGTACTGGATAGTCTAAAAATTAAGGACCAGCCTGTTCCTCACTTGCTATATACTTGCTATACTTGCTATATGATAGTTAGTCACTATCTTCCATCTAATACACATTACCTGTTTCATTTTGATAAGCTTTTCTTCATATTTTTCTCTATCTGTGCTCTTCAATTATAGCTTTACTGGCAGCATAGCTAGTCATTATAAAATACAAAAGTTTTCAGTTTTCTACTGAATGTGAGAACAATAACATGTGGGTTTCACTAGGGCTATTAGTGAATAACAATGGAGAACAAACCTCAGGCTAAAACAAAGTCCTGTTCCAGGAAATACACATAGTTCTTTGTAGCATGTTTCTTCAAAATTGGCTATTATATAGGAAATTAGCACACGTAATTTCTTCAAACTGATCTATATGTAAAAGCAGTTCACAAACACAGCAGCATTTTTCAGCCAGGGAGATCAAACACACATATGGTTGGGAATTTATTGGGAAGAGTCTTTAGGCAAATATGCAATTTTTTAGGGAAAACCAGATTTCTGTGGATATTCCTTCAGGTTCGGGATAGCGCTTCTTGTCAGAGAAAGATCTACCTTAATGGAGCTGAGTGCTTGGTGATTGTAGTGCTCCATTGTAAAATGTGAGATCTGGTTTCAAATTGGTGGTTATAATTTTTAAAATTCTTGGTTTCATACACTGCAAATGAAAGTGAACTCAGAAACCTGTGTGGTATTTTTCCCCCAGTGAGCTCTGTTTACAAAATATGTAGTCCCTTCATTTTCCATTTGTTCCTTGCATCATACAGTTGGCAGCTGGGAAACATGATTTCTCTTCCCTTCTCTCTCCCAAAATACAAACATATCAAAAACAAATGAAAGCACTTCTTTGAGAGGTAAACAAAATGAAATGTACTTGTCTGCCCTTAAGGGCAAGGCATTTTCAAAGTATATACAACTACAAAGGTTAGAAAACAGCTCCCCTCACCTTTCTTTTTTCCTTTTTTTTTTTCATTATTGCATTTACAATATTTATGTTGCAGTTGGAGAAAGAGTCAAGTTTCTTCCGTTTGAACTTAACACCAGAACCAAAGACAATGCTATTATCAATGAGATGCTGTACTGATGTTGTGCAGCACAATAGTGAACAGTCAATCTTACCTGAAACAGTGTCTTCACATTGTAGTATACTATGTAGATATGGGAGCTCTGCATTTCTTTTTATTAACTCATTCAGCAATGTGAATATGCACAGATTATCTCTAAAACTTCTGCTGTTTGGGGGGAGAGTGAAAAAAGAAGACATACCTTGACTTATTTTGGTACAGATCTTAGACCTGTTAAATTTTGTCTATAGATGAAACAATTCTAGGAAATCTGTTTTTAAAGATTTCTCTTGGTAGTTTATATTATGAAAGGGAAGAGATAAGCAATACATAGAATTTTGCCACAGTAGACTAGTATTAAAGTCAGTAGGTTAGTAAATTTGGGGAAAAGTATGAAGTATTTACAATAGAAAAATATTGATCACATTTGCCATTGCATTAGCAAGCAGAGTTCAATATAAATTTTCATACTTCAGGGTAAAAAAAATGAAACCTCCCGTGTTAATTACTTTATTTCCATGGCATATTGCCATACCATTGAAAAGATAGGCTTTGCTGTTTTCTGCAATATAAGCTACTGTAAAAAGCTGATTATTAGATGAGATGAACGTATCTCCTGTTAAGACTATCACAATTCTAAAATTATTAAGTTGTATCAACTATAATTATAAATATATTAACTATTATTATTCATTATTAAAGTTTATTAAATGCTAAATCTGGATCTATGTTCTGTTTAAGCAACTTAATATGACTTACTGAGTAGCACAAGTGTAAGTGGCTTTTCATTTTTTAATGAAAGCAAACAATCATATTTGGCGGGGACAGACCACTTAATGGTGGCATTACTACCAGTTGCTGTAATGGAAAAAGGCAAACTGTTTTTCCATGCATTAATCCCTTCCTGCAACAAATACGTAGACTGTTTTCCACTTGCAAGGAATCTGAAATAGCCAGTGGTAAACTAATATTGTGGTAGTTTGCTTATTTGATTCAGTCTGGATAATTAATAGATTCTCCAAATCAGAAAAGTTGTACTAACTGTAGTATTTTACACTAGTTGTAGCTTTTCAATGGCATTGGGGTAGCCTGATACAGAGTACGGTACCATAGTCAAGTCTAAACTTTACTGGAGCATGAATAGCTAGCATCACATGTTTCTGAAGATCACAAATGCTTTGCAGAATGTTAGGGGAAGGGAAATAAAACAAATTGTAGATACTGAAGTGCTGTATATTCTAAGAGTGATTGTGACCATACAAATCTTGCAGTTTTTTGAAGCAACTGAAGAGCTAGAAGTACCTGTACACCACAAATCTCATGCAAGACATGCACACCTCTGTTACCATGGGAAAAGACTGAGTAAATATTTACCTTATTCAGTTTGCTTTCCATCTTGTTACATTTGAATTAAGCAATAGGTAACTCAGCATTTAGTACAATGCTAACCACTTTTTAAACAAATACCAAGTGCATTGCACAGAGTCTGGTAAAAGGCAATTGCTAATAGCATGGAAAAAGCAAGCTTCCAAGTCTGAGTAGCCTCGATCAACATACTGAAATGCAGCTTGCTCTATGTGCATTATACACCAGCTGAGAGAGAACACTGCAGAAGCCCATGCTTGTGAGAACATATTAAGTGCCATGCTTCATTTAAGAGGATGTTGCAGTGCATTGTGGTCCTTCTTTACACAACCAAATAAATATGGAACTAGAAAGAATTCTCTTAATTTGATTTCCCAGAGAAAACAAAACTCTCTACTTAATATTTCATTTCGGTAGTAGGTATAACAGGACCAGTCCGAAAATTACAACTCCATCAAGACTATCCTTGAACTGATATCTTGAAATTGATATAGCTTACTGTTAGAATATCATTGATAATTATGTTACTAATGATAACAAATTGTTTTCAGTCAAAGTTTATGTCAAGCTAAATCAAAACGGTCCACGTATTTTGTGTGTTACAAATCGTCTGCGAAACTTGGAACTGATTGATCCCGTATTCCAGTGGCGTGGACCAGGTGGTAATATTCTTTCAGGTGAGAATTTAGTTTCTTACATACCCCCTGACACCCCTCCCACCCACCCCCCCCCCCCCAAAAAAAAAAGAAGCATGGAGGCTATGAAGGTGGGACCATAAAAGGAGGACTAACTCAGGACACTTTATGAGTGTATGTATATCATATAAATTAACTTTCAGTTTTCAGAAAGTATAATCGGAATGAAAGGCATCTGCAAATCTCTGTAGAGAATGGTGCCATCTTTGAAGAGTACCAGGTGACAGAGCAGGGCATATGGCAAGCAATAATTTCATAATTTTCATAATTTCCCCTCGTTGCAACTTGTCACCATTACTTCTTGTCCTTTTGTTGTGCGCATCTTAAAATCAGTTTGGCTCCATCGTCTCCCCCGAGGTAGCGGAAGACTGCAATTCCCTCCTTAGACTTCTATAGGCTAAAAATGTTTCCTCAGCCTCTTTTCATATGCTCCAGTCCCCTGATCATCTCAGAGGCCTTCTGCTGGAATTACTTTAGGTTTGTTAGCATCTGTCTTGTACTGTGGAGTCAAAACTGGACACAGTGTTCCAGAGTGCCTTCATGACTGCTGAGTAGGGGGGAATAATCGCTTTTGCTATGCTGGTTATAGTCTTACTTATGCAGCCCAGTATACAGTTGGCTTTAATTGCTGCATAAGTGTGTTTGTGATTCACGTTCAGTTCAAAGTCCACTAGGACTCCCAGGTCCTTTTCTGCAGAGCTGTTTCCAAGCCATCTCATCCCCAACTGCTTACATTATTGCTGTTAGTCTGTCCCAGGTGCAGGATTTTGCATTTGTAACTGTTGAACTTCATGAGGCTTTTTTTTTTCCCCCTCTGGCCTTTCAGGGTCTCTCTGATTGGCAGCAAAGTCTTGTAGTGTATCAGTTTATCAGTCTCCTTCCACTTCAATTTAGTGTCTTCTGCATACTCGATGAGAAGGCATTCTGTCCTGTGGTCCAGGTCACTGGTAAAGATGCTAAGCAGCACTGGTACCTTTTTCAGTCTTGAGGAAAGCCACTCATTCATAACTGTGTGTGAGTTAGACTTTGAACCATTTACTTCTATGCTAAACAATGATCCAGCCCATTTTTCACTCACCCTGTATTCCACTTTTCCAGTCCATATGTCCCTAGCTTGGCTACAAGGATGTAATGGGGGCTGTGTTCAAAGCCTTGCTGAACTTTTTCAGTGTAGACCCCTATTGCTTTACTGCTTTTCCCTCATCCTCAGAGGCAGGCGTTTAATTCCAGAAGGCAGTCAGGTTGGTCAGGCATGATTTGCCCATGACAGATCGATGCTGCCTGTTCCCAATCGCTATCTTCTCATGCATGTGCCTCGAAATGGCTTCCAGGAAGACTTGTTTCACCATGTTTGCAGGGACTGAGGTGAGGCTGACTGACCTGTGATTCCCTGGATACTCCTCCTTGCCTGTTTTGAAGAAACATTGTATTGTTTGCCTTTTTTCAGTCACTGGGGACCTCATCACCATGACTTTAAAAACAGACAACAATCATTAGTTAGGCAGCATCCTCAGATCTGTCTCATGCTGTTCTATAAAGCTGTGTATGTACAGCCCGCTTAAGTAAGTCCCTAACACCATACTGCTCTATGAAGAGGAGTATCTCCCTTAAACTCTGGGAGAGCCTGGCAGGGGGGCTGGAAACCAGACCTTGTCAAGAAAGACCGAAACAAAGGTGACATTGACCACTTCAGTGTTCTCCATGTCCTTTGTCAGTAGCTCTCCCACTCCATTCTGCCCTGGGTCAACATTTTTGTTGCTTTCCTTCTGCTGCCATTGTTTTTGCTGGGCCTTCACATCCCTTACCAATTTCAACTTCTGGTTAATCTGCTCATAGCTAATTTAAAGCTGGCTTTATTTTTTCAGAAAGATGCCTCTAAAGAAATCCTTGTCCTAACCTGTTAGTATGGCATGAAAATGCCAAATCACTGTTTCTAAGTGGAATATGTTGGACTAGTCGTACATATGTTCTTTTTCTCAGATGATAAAGGATAACTTAGAGACCATGATCTGCTAATCAGCAGTATCTTTCCAAGTTTTAGCAGGTAATCTGAGTGTTGTTTTTTGTCTCCTTCCATGTGTATCTCATTTACCTTTCAGTGTCATTTCCTTTTCAGCATGGTAATGTTGACATTTATAAAACTTTTTAATCACTTCCTTTAGTTTACAGTTCAGGTTATGAACCATTCATCCTTTTACAATAGCAGTGTTTTCAAATCCATTTGCTTTCCTCTCAGTCTATGCTAGTGTCTATAAGAACTCTGTCCTTGGTCCTCTTATATTTTCAAGTAACTTCTTCCTGTCACACAATGTGAAATACCATTTCCACCATAGTGAATCTTAGTTCTTAATCCTCTACATACCAGCCTTTTTAATAGAGTATTTCACGTTTCTATAACATTAACATTATACTATGCTTTTGCTCTGAGTCTGATAACAGGTTTAGCTTTGAGAAAGAACTTTTAGTGTTTTTTGCCTGAAAAAGGTATATGCATTTTTGCTTATATTTCAGGCTGTGGGCTGTGTCATGTTATGTGAAATTGGTCATCCAGCTTTGGATGGATATATACTGGTTAGCTGTGTCTCCTGCATTGTAACTGATACATTTTGATGCCAGTCTGTTAGGCATGACAGATAGATACATTATCAGGGATATTGTCATGTGTGTTGATACTGAGCTTGATCTGATCAGCCAAACACAAACTCCATATTCACAATTAACAAGAAGTTGGCCTTTTCTCTCTACTGCCTTCTGCTTACCCAGACTGCAGTTTTAAAAGTGCTAACTATGTAGAACAGAACCATGGAGACCTCAGACAGGTTTAAATTTCTTCCTGCAGATTGCTTCAGCAATATCCCAAGTTGCTGTGCCAACCTTAGCACAAAACCTAGGGTGGCAGGGGTTCCTGGCTCTGTGGAAGCTTTAAGTATCCTAGAATCAGCAGCAGGAGAGCAAAAATGTTTCAGTAAAAGAAGAAAGCTTGTGTTTTTCTGACATAACTTTCTATTAGAGATGAGAGAGGTTTTAGAAAAATAACTTATTTTAAAAAAGTGGTAATGAGAGGACATCAGCAGCTTCAGCCATCACAACAGGGAAAATACTTTTTAGGTAAATATCACAAAGCTACTTTCTCAGTCTCCTAGGTCTGTTGTCACATCCTGCTTTTTCAACATAGAGAATAGAAAGTATAAACAGACAAAAACCAATCTAAATTTCTAGCTTATGAAGTGTTTGCTTTGTAAAAAAAAATATGATCGCCTGGTCTCCATTCGTAAAGGTTCTAATCCACCTCAAGTGACAAAATTTGTCTGGGTTTCAGAGTGACTAGTCACTATTCAATATCTATGATAGAGAGTCTCCATATTAGTAGGAAATTAAACTTGTATAATATATTATTTCATACTTTGTCAGTGGGGTTGTTGGAAAGGAAAGAATCTTTTCAGTGGGAACACAGAGTTGTGGGTCCAGTTATAGGAAAGGCTAACAAAAATACTGCTTCTTGAAACACTTCAAAATAAATGCAGTTATTTCAGCATAAGATCTGTAGTCACAGTACATTCATTGTACTTGCTATCATAGCTGAAAAAAGCACCCCCCCCCCCTTTTCAGGCACATCAGCTCCTGAGGTACACCTTAAGAAGGTGTTTTGTGCCCCAAAATTTTGTCTAACTGTATACAGTTAGTAACATCGTGACTACAGTAAAAACTCACAAAAACAGTAAACTTTTTTTTCCTGAAGCCATTAAAGAGCGGGGGGGGGTCTTTTTTGTTTTGAATAAGCAGCTTTATTCCCGGATAGTTCCAAAGTCCACTTATGTGCAGTTGAAAGAGTAATGAAAAATTAAATACTGCACAAAGTGTAATTTTAAATCATTATAACTTTAAAACTAACAAGTCATTTTTCTTCAGAGTTAGCGTAACAGCTCTTCTGTATTAAGATCTGGAAATTGTACTTTGAAGTTTTTAAACAGATATTAGGTGAGTTGAGAATAAGAGTTTTTCAAGATGTACTTTAAGTAGAGAAAAAAACCTTTAAAATAATTACTTTTCATGTTCAGCATCTTAAATTTCACTGCATAAAATGGCATTTTTGATGATGTTGTTAATGGTTAAGTAGCAAGCAATTCAATCTTAAAATATGTGCTAAAACTAACACTGGAATCAGCTTGTTCTAATTTGGTGAGAATAAATCCAGCAACTTGGATTAGCAGAAGTTACTGCTTTTTAATACACATTCTTACCTAATACATGCACGGAAGGAATATTGGTGTGAGGGAATGATTGTGATTGTCTTTTACAGGAGAGAAAAAAAACTGTGTACTATAGTTCTGTAAAGCAAAGCACTTCAAAAGCAACTGACAAACTAAATATCTGCAGCCAGCCTCTCTATTATGATCTAAAACCACAGATATTCTAAAACTTATTTTTGGTATATCAAACAGTTCTTCTGTTTAGAGGGAAGGAAGGAGAATCAGAGGAAATATGAAGCTGCTTTTAGCAGATGTCTATATCTGCATACTCATGCCATCCTTATAACTGATGCATCCCCTCCTACATGTTACATGAGTCTGTCAGAGTCTTGTCTGAGAAATTTTGTAAAAACAGAGTATGTAGCATTTCACTCCTAAGAAACTTTTCAGGTGGATTCCTGTTTATTATATACTAGCTTTTGTTCCTGTCCATGCATAATTCACCACCAAATGTACCTATCTGAATATCTTTACATATTAAATATTTAAATTTGAATATGCTTTGTAGTTTAATCTGAAGATTAGAATTTAAGATCTGGATTGATACCCATTTCTGAATGTCTGAAAAAAATCTGCTTCTGAAAAGCCTGTTGGCCTAGTTCTGCTGTCATTTACTTTTGTTCTTAAGACGTGATTTCATATCACAGTAGTTAGTCTGCTATAAAACTGGTCTGAATAAGAGATGGGGTGGGAGGATGGGGAGTAATTTCTTTTTTGCCCTGAAAGAACTGGAAGGAGAATTAGTCTACTGGTTTTAAGTTTAAAAAATACAGAAATGAAAGTACAGGAATACTTAGTTTTAAATATAATTATACAGGTTATGGAAAGTTAAGGAATTTAGTCTCCCTCACAACACTCTGACAGTCATAACTCTGTTGACAATAAAATGGGAACTTTTTGCATCCTTCAAATTCCTAAAGATCTTGGAAAATTATCTAACTTCCTCTCTTAACATAAGTTAAAAAAGAATTTCAGTTCTGTTTTAAGTCATGCCAGTCTTCACTGACCCCAGGAAACCTCTGAACTTGATTATATTCCCTTTTGTCCATCATGCATGTGAAATGCCTCCCATGTAATAGAGACATATTCAGTCATGTAATCACAGAATGTGTCTTGCTCACCTATCTTACTGATCCTACCACAGCAGAGTAACATGTAAAAAAAAAAAAAACAGATTTAAGCAAAGTGTGGATAATTTAATTATTTTTAAAATTTCATTTTAAAGCTAGTGGCCTTTTTGTGAACCCAACTTCATCTGCATGGGCAGTATTCATCCAGGTAGTCCCATGGAGCAAGAAATTTTAAGTGTGATTTCTTTTATAAAACTAAAAAAAAAATCACAGCTCTTTATTTTATGCTCTAAAAGGAGATTCTTTGCCCACAGACATAGCGTTAAAATAATTAATGGTTATTATATTAAAATTCTGATCTTTTCTCTTATAGGAAGCGTTCAAGGTAGAAAAAAATTCTAAAAATCAGCAGCCCAATCCATCAGAAAAACTCTTCCTTTCCTATCTCTACTGATATATTTTCCAAAAATATTTATGCCCAAATCTCTTGACTGGATTTCCAAGCTTTGTCTTTGGCGGGTTTCTTGTCATTTTTGAAGTTCAGTAATGGAGTTTATAGGTATAGCAAAGCTTTATGCAAGACATCTTAAAGGTGCTCCTGCAATCCAGTCAGTTAACCATGTTGGTTCTTTTGGCTGATACAGGGCAGCTGAACACTTCAGAGATCTGACCTATAGTTCTTAAATCTGTGCTGGTTTTCAGACAGTATTTATCCAGCATAAAGCAGCAAATGACATCTTAGTTCATAGACTTAACATTTTCCGTAGTTCATCTTCATATTAAAAACCTCTTCATCACCTGAAAAACAAAGGATAGTGCGCCATTGATTTTAGAGCCTAGGTTAACGGGAAATCCCAAGCTTGTCAAAAGAATTTTGCACTTTCAGTCTTTTTAATAGTACTCTCTATTTTTCCTGATACTAAAAGAAACTAAGTTAATTAAAAGCTTAAATGGCTTCATGAGGAACAAAGTTGTGCTCCACTGTCCTGCCAAGTATATACAAATGATGCACTTTAATCAGGCTATTGTTTTCCAGTATCTTTCTTAAAATCTCTTTCATACCAGGAAAATTGGGGTGCATCTGCATCTAGTGCGATGTAAAAGTCTAGATGTTAAAAGGCCTAAATTATTTAGGAAGTGAATGAGATTTTTTTTTTTTTAATTTTATTTTGGGCTCTGACAATGGAAACAGAAAACCATTCTCAAAAGCCTCTATCAAAATGAGTATTTTACCTTGAAATCTGTTATAATTAACTCCAATCCAGGGGTTCCCAAAGTTTTCTTTGACAGCTGCCAGCAAGATGGGCTGTATATTTGAGAAACTCTTATCTATATTGTCACTGCCTGAGGACTTGTCAAGTCAGGAAAGGGCTAATCAACTGTCATCATGTAACCCACATCCAGGCTACACGGGACAGCTGTATGGCGCATCATCAGCACCCAAAGTCTGACCTCAAGCAGTGCTTTTCTTTCTCTTTAAAAACCTAATTAAAGAGCCGCACTTAGAATTTGTCCTGTAAAATAGGATTCCACTTCCCTTCTGCCTGGAATTAACCAAGGAGTTGTTTTTCAGACTTATGTCTCCATAACAGCACGCATCTTTTTGCACGGAAAGATTATCTATCTTAAACATACGTAACTTATTTTGGTATGTACATAAGATTTTTTTTAATGTCTGTCCTAGAGTCCTTGTTTAGCTAAAACTTCCTGTCTGTCCTACTTTGAAGTTTACTGCTTGTTAAACACCAACAGCAGCTAATTGTTAGAGGCACTTCCTGAAGACTGAAAGTTACTAGTCAGTGTGACTGTATAAAGATAAAATTATAAAAACAGAGTATATGCTCACTTTGGCCTGTTTCTGGGCATTTTCTGCTCTTGAAAGTGGTTAGGTATTGTAGAAAACAATAGGTAGGTGAGATCAAATAAAAACATAATGACCTGGTTCTTAAAAGCTCAGCAGCAATAAGGCATGTTTGCATAATGCTGAACTGAGTGACACTCAATCAGTTTCAGTTTCTAAGGAGTTTTGTGCCTTCAGCTGAATCCATAATAGTACTATTCTGTGCAGTTTAAGAGTAAATAACCATTTGGAGCCTTCTCTCTCCATTTTCTTGTAACAACAGCTAAACCTATTTCATTATTGTATTTACTAGAAAATAGCAGTGTGAAAATATCACCAACAGGAACTTTAATGTTTAAACGTTTCAAATCCAACCAGAGTGGAGTTTACACTTGTTCCCTCGTTTATAAGCTAACTGCAGAGCAACCTGCTAAAAACCTCATAATGACATATCTTATTTATGGTAAGTTATCAAACTTGGTAAGTGTGTTATTGCCTTGAAAATTATTTTAAAATGCATGTTGCTGTTTTTAAATAAGTAGGCATATTCAGCATATAGCATGGAGAGGTAAAGTCATTCTGTTTCTCAGGATAAATTATTTATAATAGTAGTTGCTACCAGACAGTTCATTTAATGTCATTTACGGAGCCCTAAATGAAGACACTGTTTGATTGAGAAATTTATAAATACAGTTCTTTTTTAAAAGAAACCTAAAACATAATGGCACATAATGAATTGGGTAGGCAGTAATCCTCAACAACATAAAAATAGTACAATTTTAAACCGAATTACTCCTTCTAAAGTTAATTGTAACAGAGCCACATGGATTTGTTTCACATCAGCCTTAATCTGTTACATGGTTGTGGTTTTTTGAGTACATATCATATAATTATGTAATATTTGCAGCTCATTCTTTCCTGTTCTGATTACATTTCCTTCAGTGAGGAAGTAAAAAGTCTTTGATAAAATGAAAGACCGTAGAGGTAGTGTCATTTATTCACTTCTAGCTCTTCTTCTTTAAAGGAAGTTATTTTATTCTTGCAGAGACTCAGGCAAAAGCTGCTATTTGCCTTCAGCAGGAACTATGACCTGAAGTTTGAAATGCAAAGTAATGCTCATTTAGAAATTTGGAATAGAGCACAATGACCTAAATTAACCTCTGACGTAAATTAATTCGACTTTGGCATAGAATCCCTAATATGGAAAAACCGTGACTTGTAGCAATTAGTCTGCTGGACTGAATTGAAAAAGAGGAAGTTTCTTCGAAACACAGTTCTTTCTGATAGAAAAATTTACAGAAAACCCACCATTTTCAGTAATGGATTCTTATGTTCTTCAGCAAAGATCCAATCTACCTATTAGCATACAGAATTCAAGTTTCATACAAATATGCAAAAAATCCAGAATATGTAGCAGCAAGGGAAAGGAACTGGGGGAGGCAAGAGAAAGGCAGAAGATGTAATGACCTGTCTTAACTGGGTACCGTATTCTGGACTTTCTACTGCTTTATTTTTCTTTTTTCTTTCAGCTGGTTCAGTTTCTTCTTCATTCTTTCTCCCCCCTCCATGTTCTTTTTTCTACAATTCTACCCACCCCATGAACCCCATTCTTCCTTATGTTACCCCTGTTTTTTGAATTGCCCTTTAACCTGCTGCTCTGTTGATCTACAGTTTTAGGCTGATAGAGCGGTTTTCATGAAATAAGTAAGAAAATGCTTTTTATGGTATATTAGCATATTTGTAAAAGACAGTTAGCTTCATGGTAGAGGTGAACTAGCTGATCCATCCATAAAAGTAAATTTCATACCTATTCAGTAGCTTGTTCAGGTACCCATACTTGTACAGAAGAAATTTCTGTACATCTTATTAATTGCATCTTCCATCAGTCTCTGGGGAAGAGAATTCTGTTTTTAAGCCCTTTAAAATAGTTTTGTGACAGTCAACTAAGAAATACAAAATACACTATTATAACTGAACGTAATGTGTGAGATGAAATATTCTACTATATACTAAAAGGAAATTTGCAACCTACTTAACTTAATTTCCTGTTAGTTTAAAAAAGTAAAAAATCCCACTGATAAAGACTTGCCTGTGGATATAAATAAGGCTGCTGACTTGTAAAAAATATCTTTAAGTAAGTGTGTTTCCAACTGGCCCAGCATATGTTAGTCTAGCATTAAAAATTCTGTGGGGGTGCAAAAAAGAATTTGTTTACAAATTAAAGATTTAAATTGGCAATTTTATTTTCAAACAGAGAAATTACCTTTTACTTGGTATATATGGGACTCATCATCTTTTATATTTTTTCCTGCAGCTTATTCTGATTCCAATTATTACTATGAGTTTACAGCCCAGTATCATGCAGCCCCCTGCAACAGTATTTACAACATTTCTTTTGAGAAAGCATTGCTTCAGGTACTAAGCAAACTTGTTGCTGAACTTTCTTGTGAGGTTACATTAATTAAGTCAGAATGCCATCATGTAAAAATGCAGAGAGCAGGTCTACAGAATGAAATCTACTTTACGTTTTCAGGTAAAATCTACCTTGTTTTTAAAGAATGTTTAACATTTTTATAGTTATGAGAATTATTTTTAAGGAATACATTTACTACTTATATTCAGAAAATATTGTACATGTTTAATAATAAAGTTTCTAGATTGTAAAAATGCATCAAAGTATTGTATGCAAAATTCATGTCACTAGCCAAAAGATAAGCTGATCTACTCAAAAGTATGTATTTTGCATGATTTCAGAGCAGCAATAGAACTTTTTATAGTCTGGGGTAGATCAGTGCATTTTGAAATTTTATATCATAAAACATTATCATGTCCCTTCTTCCACACCACCATGGGAAGAAAAGTGATTGATAGTGGGCATTCTCTAATGCCCTAGATGACTTTCATCTACCCATCTAAATCACTCCATAGGTGTGCCTCAGTCTCTGCAAATAATTCTTAAATGATGGGCTAAGACTGGATGTCTAACTATTCAACAACTAAAGTTAAGTGAGATGAATCTCAGTACCTTCCCTTCTTTAACTGACAACAAAAGAAGAGGAAAGCTTTGTAATTTTCAATTTTTTTTATTGTCCTCAGAAAAAGCAATAGGAGCCTAAGGGAGACCTCAGTAAAACAGTTGCCAAAAATGGTGTGTTGGCTTTGATGTAATAAGAGTTTTCTTCCATAATGATTAAAAGCAAGCAAGTACCTGGCTTAGATAGATGTTACTAAATTATGGATTATTTATTTAAGGATACTTTCTGAGCTTCAGAAAGTAGTAATAATGTGTGTAGTAGTCATTATAAAATGTTAGGATGCGTGATATCTGGATGTGTTTATACATAAATGACTGACTGTGAAGAGCTCAATGTCTTAGGTACTCCCCTTCCTCTGATAAAGCTCCGTTATTAAAAGTACATTTTCACTTTAACATTAATTAGTTTTCATAAAATGTTTCTATTACCAGCTTTTCACTAAATGCAAGAACTGTGGAAGTCAGAAATCTCAGTGTGGTCTCAATCCAAAGGAGATATTTTGTTCTTTTTGAGACTCTTTCAGAATATTCCTTCTGAACTCTGAAACCATATGAAAGAGTCTACTCCTTTATGCTGTGAATGAAGTTTGGAAGTAACTATAAAGCAGTCCCAATCAGTGGGTAGTTCCTTTGAACTTTATGTTATTAAAAGATCTAAATCCCAAAGAGATACAATAAAATATTTTAATTGTTGAGCTGAATGTACCTAAGAACGTCTTTAATAATTTCCTGAACTTAGTTTCTAATTTCCTAAACTCTCAAAAGGCCACTTTTTTCATACATTTTGTATTAGATTAGTCACTATGTTTCTCAAGACATGCAATTTGAATATACCCTTTCTTAACAAAGTATACCAAGTATACCGATTACATTTCATTTTCCCCCTCCTTGAAAACTAAATATAATTGCTTATAGAAACAACAACCAAATTATTATTTATTCATGATCCTCTGAAGACTGTGTTTGTAATGGATAGCACTGACATATGTGAAGAGTCTCATTACCGACAGGATAATTAGTTTAGATTAATTCTAGGGTTATTGAGACTATGTAATGAGATTTAGCCAATAGGCATGCATTCCATAATGTCTGAGCATTAGGAGGAGAAATCCTCCAGTTAGAGTTTCAGGTGGATTTAAAGGTTGATTCATGCCAGTGGTAAACTACAGATTCTTAAGTAGCTTGACGTCTAAGAAAATACTTTTTGAGTTCTAAGCAGCGTTTGGTGTTTCATAAAAATTACTTCCATTACAGAGGTGTTTAAAGCCTGAAAGTAACTGTAAAGCAGCCCCAGTCAATGGGTAGTTCATTTGAAGTGCTTTATGTTAATAGATCTTTATGTTAAAAGATAATTAATGTTCTTAATACGGGCTTCCTAAATCTAACGCCAGTTCTGGAAAGCAGTCTTTCAGCCTCTTACTTAACTATTTCTCAACTCTTCACCATAACGTGTTGATACTTGTTAATTGATTAGGAACATGGACCCATGCAAATAGATTACTAAAATGTAACTGTGTGTTTTTCCTCAATCCATACTTCAAATCTTCCTTCAGTTCAGTGTCTCATAGGGATTCCTATGAGAATAGAAGGGGTTGAGTGGGTAAATATCAGCAATTGAGATGCAAGAAGAAGAATGCTCCAGTAGACATATCTGTGAAGAAGTCACATTCCACATGAATCCAATCAGGCTGAAAAACTGCAGGAACTAAAGTAATTCTTTTTGTTCCATCAAACTGCTATTCCCTCTCCCTTGCCAGGGTGGGGTGGGGTGGGGTGGGAAGGTGGTATCTTTAGGAGCAGTAGATATTTTCCTGATTGTTCTTGAGAGAAAATACAGGTTTCTTGCAGAACTAGCCTGAACCTTGAACTGTAGGAGTTCCTGGCTGACTGTGTTAAACCTGAATGCGTATAAAAGCACAATGAGAGGCAGGTAATTGTAGAGGGGGTAACTTATTTCTATTGAAAGGATTCAAATATTTACAAATTTGGGAAGCTTTCAAGATTATACATTTCCTTGCCATCAGAATTTACAAATAAATGTCAGCCTCCATGACATATTTAAGTATACTGAAAACTAGACATAGAAGTTTCAGTAATGTGATTTCTTTTTAAAAACATTGTTGCAAATCAGACATCTGAAATGTGGAAGAAATTCTTACATACTTGTGTCAGAGATGACCAGAATCTTAAACCAGTAAATCACAAAAAGAAGAAAAACAAAAAGCTTAGTGTTGACTTCATTGACTTTGTTCCTCTGTAAATAGACTGTATGTTGTTACAGTTGCTTCATTAGACAAAGAAAAAAACAACAGACCATGTCAGCAAAGCACTTGTGACACATCTGAAAGATTAAGCAAGGTACAGTAGATGATAGAGGAATAAAAAGGCAACTAACAGGAATAAGCTACTCTAATTAAAAAAAAAAAGTATAATATCAACATAAACCATACTTTGTTTAGTAAATTTAGAAAGGAACAATTGGATATAAAATTTTTATCAGTTAAAATTATTAGTACTCTGTTTGCCTTATAGATAAGGCAGGTCACATTATCAGTCTGTATTGAGAACAGTATTGATATCGTTCATAACAGGCAGTGAGATAATTATACAGAAGTAAAATAATGAAGATGAAAAGTAGCAGGACAGTCATGAAGCTTTGAACGTGCAGTGACTTACAAATATTAAACATGCTCTTTTGCAATGGAGAGTGCCTTTTCATCACTTTAAAGTGATCTTACTATTGATCTGGTAAAATTGTATCTGCTTGCAGACTTTTGGCACTTGCAGTAGAGAACCAGAAGCCAGACTTTCACTTTCTAGGTGAATGCCATAGCTGTTAATTCAGAAGAATTAACAGGGACATGCTTAGAGGGGAAAGGAAAACAGGGGGAGGGAAGGACAGGAGCAAGACCTCTCTTCTCTGAGAAGAGAAGAGGTAAAGAAAAAGAGGAAGGAAAGGCATGAAAAGGGTGGAATTTCACAGAAAATATCTTGTAGAGGAGAGATGAATTGCTAAGGAACTTCTGGAAGGCGTTATTGATTTATGGAGGATAAATACTGCTGCTGTCACAGCCTTCTGGGTACTATTTAGCCAAGTGCATCTTTGCGTTGGCAGTCATCTTTCTGCCTTGTTCTCCGCACATTTACCTGCTCCATAACACAATCCATATGGAAGTTCACACAGGCTTCATGTCACAAACATGCTGATGAAGTCCTCTATATACTGCTGTATAGAAGGTTTAGGGCTTGATTCTCTTTGGGTCATTTTTTCCAAAGAGATGATAGCTGGTTAAAAGAGGGGGTTTTTTTATGCATCCACATTCAGAAGAAGATTCTGTGAATCCTGAATATATTATCCTGCAATTTGGACTAAGGACTAGAGGGAAGTAGAAAGGAGAAACAATCTTGACCTCAGTGTTTCTGTGGACTTCCTCTAAACAAGCTCCCTTGTATTAAACCAAGTTTAGGCGCTCCCTCTGTTCAGTACAGTGTTTGTTTTGAATGCCATTTTGAAGTATCTATCTCTTCCCCTCCATTGTCAAGAAATAGCAGGTACACAGCTCATGCTTTGTGATTCTGCTGGAAGATGCTAGGAAGTCTAAAATATTTGGTATTCATTAAGCAACTTCCATCCTGCCCACTGAAAAAATCCAAATTTTGTGAGAAAAGCTCATGATCAAAGTTCATCTTTTTCATATAGAAAAGAGGGTCAAATTAAGATTGCAGGAACAAATTTGTTTTTGCCCTTTTTGTAATTTGTGTATGCATTGGACTCTGCAAGCCTACTGAAGTTTTTTCCCTCTTTTTCGGTTCAGTTTTTTGAATATATAATTAATCCCTGTGAACAAATGAAGAACAGTCTGGACATGCAGCACTGATAGTTCTTACTGTCAGACTTTTTCAGGTTGCTAATGGGCAAAGCATAGGCTTTGTTACATATTTTATCTCCCTTAGTTTATAATTCACATTTTTAATTTAACTATGATGACTTAATATCTTTAATATTCCAGTGGAAGGCACTTTATAAAAAGCTGTCCAAAAAAATCCAGATAAAATAAAGAACTTTTAAAAAGTATATGTTGCCTTTGGCTGGGGACCTGGGACGGATGCTGTTAAGCTTCCTTGAATCCTAATTTTTCTGTAATTTTATGCTGCTAGTTCTGCACTGATTGAAAATAATCTTTTTGCTATCTTGGACTATATTTCAGCAAATCTTATTTAGTAAGGAAATAGTCTTCTGTTATTACATTTGATTGATATAATAATCGCTTTAGTTTACTTGGTTCTAGGAAACGCTTGGCATTTTTTTTTCATTGAATGGAGACAGCTAACATGGATAGAAAGTATTTTTGAAATATAAATGAGCCTAAATAATGGTACTTATACAGGTGGGAAAACTACAAGAGTATTGATTTTGGCCTGCAGATGTGTAATGTAGGCAAAACTGCCACTGATTAGCTTTTAAAATTATTTTTGCACAATCTTGACCACTTTCAGAGATGTTGTATTAATTGATCAGAGTTTATCTAAATTAAAAATAACTTACCCAAGAATACTAGATTGTCCTGCGGTTTCCATTCAACCTATCAGCTACAATCAAAAGCTCTACTAGTGCATCATTTAAAACTTATGCCAATCCTAGCTCATAAGCACGTTCTTTGGTCTTTTCGTGTATTTTTACCTCTCTGTTACAAAGATTTTGAAAAAAATTCTTTCAATTCAGGCAAGATACCTCATAGAGAAATTTTTTGAGCAACAAGTGGAAATTATGAGGAAAAGTTCTGAACCACTGCCTGAAATATACTACATTGAAGGTACTCTGCAAATGGTATGGGTTGATCGCTGCTATCCAGGATATGGAATGAATCCTCTAAGACATCCAGACTGCCCGGATTGTTGTGGTACGTGACAAATTTATCATACAAAATATTTAATACTATTAAGATATCTTTTGCGCTGATTGAATACTTGCTCTTCAACTTCATAAAATTGTTCAGCCACACTGCTTTGGGCTTTTTGGGTTTGAGCTGGTAATGTCTGTCAAGGTAACCAGTATTTGTTACTGAGGCTGTTATTCCTTGGGCAAATCTTTTTTAAGATCTTGTGGATTTACATCTGAAGCCAAACTCCCAATTTCTAGGGACGATTTAAATTAAAATCAATCAGATTAAGTTCATACCTTTTCCTTGGAGTTCACAAGAAAAGTCCATAACGTGACAAAATATCTTTTAAGTGCTATTTTCAGGTTAGACAAACAAGACTGAATTATTTTTGTTCTTAAATTTATAAAAGCAGGGATACTAATGCAGTGCTTTCTTACAAACTGAAATGTTACATTTTAGCCCCGAATAAAGTGACAGTCTAGATGAAATAATCTCTTTACATAGCTTTGCAAAAGAAAGTTAAATTTGAGAATATTTGTGATCCATTTTGTATAAAACGGAAAAGGGTGGACTGAATTCTGATAATTTTACTCACACCAGTCCACATATTAAAACAAGCAAGGTCACTGTCTGTTGACACTAAGGATTGGATTGTTTTAAAAAATATTCCCCCCGCCCCCCACAAAACGCCATTCATATGATTACCAAATCTTGAGGCTGAAGTCTCAAAGGAACAACAGAAGACACACACACATAGAATAAATCTGTAGTCAAGCTTTTGATGGTAAAAGAAAACACTGGATTACATTTCAAAGATGGTTTAGAGAATGAAATATACTTTAGAAAGAAATGTTAAAAATATACAAGAAAATAGAAAACATAATGTGTGATGACTGTAAAATGGACATGGGAAATATTTCTACCTATGATTGGTTTTTCCAATTTCTTCTCATTACAAGAAGAAACTTAGATTTGCTGATGGATGCCTTCCAGCAAAACGTAACAAATCATTTGGAAGGGTTAAATACGTACAGATTTTATTGCATTTATTGTATATTATTATTGTACGTGATCTCAAGGAAAAGTACGTTAAAATCACTTTTAGAAAAGGTATCTTCCTTTTAGTAGTTTAGTTATGCACAGACTCTAGTTCTGTCATGGGCTTTCCTCCTTTTCTCTTTCCCTTTGGGAAAGGCTAGTTCCCATCAACACAACAGCCTTTAGCAATCCATATGTGCATATTAAAAGATGATTATATTTTAATAATTTAAGAAAGTGCTGTTTATGTTTCAAAATAATTTTGGTGTTAACCTATGAAGTCTTTTTTTAAAAGAAAAGCTCCAGAACATGTGGTAAATATGTATAGTTATTAGTATTTGACCTTCTAGTAGCTCAATTTCTTTTTAAAATAAAATATATTTCCCAGACTTCATTAAGATAATTATGCTAACCCAAACATAAACAAAAGGTCTAGGGGTTTATTTCCTTTTCTTTTTTTCATACAAGCAAGTCATACCTCTGTTCCAGATGCAAATCTGAAATCTTACTCCATTCGAAACTAATTTGTATTCCTTTTAAATTTAAAGTAGGACTTTACTCTTGGCTGTGATGGAGTTAACATCAATAGTGGACATTAATACTTTTTTCTCACCTGCCACGCTCCTTTGCCCCAGCAGTAGACAGAAATTTTACATAGTCCCACACCAGTGTCAACCCAAGAAGCTGTTACAAATACCATTTATTTCAGTTCAGCTGGGATCATAGCAGATGCATCTTTGACAGGTACGGGAAGAAGCTTTCAGATCTGAAATTCCTGAGGATCTGGAACAGTCAGTCCTGAATCTTGTCAGCTTCCTACTTTCCATAGCTGTAGATGTCATTCTGTCAGCATCCTCAAATGCATACTCTTTTCCATAGCTCATGGCTTGGTAAAATTAATCTTTTCCTTTCCCAGAATCCAAAACACCACATCATAGAGAGTAATACCGAAAGCATTCTCTATAAATCAACTAGTCTATCCTTCTACCTCAAGTCAAGATATCAGCTTCAGTCATTCCTGACAGATGTATCTTGCACGATATTAAAAACCTCAAAAAGACAGACTCCATAGTCACCCAAGGAAATGGAACTCAGTACTCAACATCCTCAGCACTGGAAAGCCTTTTCCTGAGGTCTATCTTTAATTTCCCTTGATATAGTTTATACCTGTTACTTCTTGTTGTGTCATCTTTATCTTTGCAATAGCTTGTATATATCCTAGACTCTGAACATTTTCTTCTCCTGATACTCTCTTAATTGTACTAAACCACCTCAAATTCAGTCTTTTTTTTTTCTGTCATGTTTTATAGCCCTCTTGTTCAGCTTTACTGCTACATGTATAGCTAACAGTACTCAGTGTGACTGGTTTTTTTTTTTTTTCAGCAATATGAAATGGATTCATATTCAGTTTTTGATATGCTTTAATTCCTAGCTCTGTTACATAAAAGGAAAATAACATTTTCCCATTACCTTTCGGGGGGAGGAGGGGACCTTCTTGAAACATAGCCTTATTCATGGCAACATTTTGATAACATATTTCCATGGAAATATGGCAGTGAGCAACTTTTTGGGTTATCCAATAGCAGTTCCCCTTGCTGTTGCAGGAAATGGGTTGTGTGTATCCATCTAATACAGTTTTAAGGTCCATCTTAAAACTATTTGGGATGTTTGCTTTCTGTTACTACTCTTGTTTCATAATTGGAAATCTAGCTTTCAGTGTGACTTTATTCATGGGAACTTCATAGGTATTTAGCCTGATACAGAGCCCTCTAGCTGAAATAGATTTTTCCCTTAGTTTGTAACCTGAACAAGTCGTCATTTCAATCTGCTTTCATAAGAGCTTGCATTCCCCCACCTTCATTTCATATGCTGCATTTTGAGTTTAATTCCCTTGCACAAGGACGACTAGAATTTAACTGGTATTTCAGATGAGCTCTTACCACTACTTTTTACAACATTAGTGCTTTTTATTTTGGTCCTAAAAAAAGCTTCTCTCATTTGAGGCACCAGTACTCTGCTTCCCCTTTTCATTCTGACTTAGGGCTCACAGATTTCTTTCAATAAACATACAGGCCTTTCTCATTCTTTATTTCTTCCTGCCTGTTTAAATCTTGTCCTTATTGACAGCATCTCCCAGTTCTGTGTCATCAGCATAGTTCATTGAGACTTCTTGTGATAACCTTGTTAGTGCAAATATAAGATCTGTCTTAAGAGTAAGCTCATGAGTAATCCCTCTCTAACCCTTAGTTCCCTCTTTAAGCATCATTACTACTGTCCTTTTTTTTTTCTGATTTGCGTTCTAATCCTAATCTTCCATAATATATTACATTTGCATGTGCTGCCTTATCAGACTCAAATTTAAGTAGACATTTATCTTTATTATAAAACCACATTGAACTGCATAATTTTCAGCTTACCTTTATGTGCTTAAATGTTCATTCAGGAAATCTTTACATAGCCTTCGAGTCTGATCAGCTGATCTGTGGTTTCCTGGATTCCTTTCTCCTTTTCTGAAAAATTTATAATACGTTTCTAACTTACCAGTCATAGGTTAGCACCAATCATAGGGTGGCAGCACAGTTTTATTGCAGACTTCAGATGATAGTCTTACCCTTTTCATGCGCCATTTCTGTTTTGGAACACTGAAAAAGATAGTATTCAGACTTTCTGATTTAAGTATATTAAACGCTGAATTGTGTGTTTATAGTCTCCTGGTGTCAATAAGGAAAAGACAGAACTTTCCACTGGTGGAAAAGGTTATAAGGTAGGCTAAAGGAGAAAGATGAAACAGAGCATGCATATCTTCCGCAGGATTCATGTACAGATCTACTTCTCATACAGCAGAACAGGTGGATGTTCAGTTACTCCTGTTCCGTTTTATCTGTTATTTCTATAGTATCTAGTCTCATGTCATGTTCTGGTAGTTCCGACTCCTCCATGCCATTGCCCAGTGCTGGGTGCACAATGCATCATTTCTTTCATACTGCTATCGCATAATTTGTGCGCTAAAGATAACCCTCTTTCACTTACCATATTATCCACTAGTCTAAATTTCCTATAACGGAACTTGCTTTCATTTGGTCCCCATTATCTGGTCTCACGTTCTTTCATATCATACGATATCCTCATTTGTTTTTTTTTTCTCCCCTCTGCTTTTATATTAAAATGGCATTAAGAATTGAGCTAATGTCTCATCTTCTGCTTCTATTTTCTAGTCTAAATCTCTTTGTGAATTAGGCAGTCAGTCAGGTTAACTTGACTAGTCACTGTGTGAGGTACACATCTTTAGAGAAATCTGGCACAAAACACTATCCAGAGGTGAAACATATCAAAATCTTGTTCATCAGATAGCAGCCTATAAGCCTCAGGCAGAACCCTTTACCGAGTAATTTTGCAGAGGCCATAACTTCCAGAGGCGGAGTTGATACTGATTAATAATTCCATTTAGTCTTCTGCCTCTGTAAAGCAGTCTTCAATATACAGAACTGATGAGAACCAACATCTTAGAAATTATTTCACATAATTTCTCATAATTTTAATGTTCTTCTACTTTTAAAGCCCTCTTTTATGTTAAGTGAAGCACAGTATTCCAGGGATAAGTTAATTAAAATGTTTAGATAACTGCTACATGAGATACAATCTGTCAGTAAAGTTTCCTTAACTTAGTTGATTGAGTCGCACATCAAAAAAATCTTTAAATATACCTTTTCTCCTGCTTTTAAAAATATTCCTTGTTTTCAGTTGGTTTTTGGTCGGATGCAGCCATGACATTAATATGGTACAAATTTTCTTATGTTTTGTAGGGCTTTTCTGGAGAGATAACTTAATAACATAACCAATATTAGCTTTATGACTTAGCTTTTTTTGTCTTGTATTATTATTCTGCATAGCTTCATTTTCTATGGGTATTTTTAATGGACTAGATAATGTAATAGTTCTAACTTAATTTTCTTCAGTTCTTTCACCCAGTAAGGTGATTATATTTTTCAAATGTAATAGCTTGAAACTTCAAAGAGAAACATATTATTCAAAACAATATTGAAGCAGTCCTAAAAATCAGGAGAGAGTCAACACCAGTTAGCTCATAGGATAGAAAACAAATTAGAATGCTACGTGTGTTTAAATTGGTGAGGTGTGAAATGGCTAGTACATAAAATAGGCTGTAAAGATAGATTACTTTTCTAAGGTATTTATACTTTCAGAGTGATGGTATACCAGTAGGAGTTTACATTCAGTGGAAAAGATTGACACAAATGATATTTACTGGTTAAAGACATTTTCGAGGATTTGACTAAGTGTCTACAGGTCACCTACTTCATATTCCTTTCTCCTTTTCATGCTTTCCCTTAGATAACAAACAGATCATGCAACTGTAAGAAACAAACTTACAATCAACTTACAGTTGAACTGTACGAAAAGTCTACCTTGATCCACTTAAATAAAGTGAAAATACTGAAGGATTTACTAGACGTGTGCCTATAATTTTCAATTAAAAGTATAATTATTCCTCTGGTACACAAGCAGATTGATGTGTAGGCTGGGAAATGCCTCTGCTTATGTGTATTTGTAAAGCTTTCTCTTTCCAGTAAAGCCGTCTTGATCTGCTTATGATAATATACTACTAATAAAAGGTTTTAATGTCATCTACAAGGGACTCCTCTCTTAAATTTCCTAAGAACCCTAAAACCCTTAGCAGTGGCAAAAAATGCTAGACAAGCTTGTGAGAGCCAGTGGGGATCAGGTGGGTCCTGCCAGCCTCAATAAACTAAGGTAAAGCAGATGAAATATTGTAAATCCTGCTGAAAATTTCTGCTGTAGTGACTAAGGAGTCATTATTAAGCCAGGCAAAACCCAGTAACTAGGCAGGTACCTTCCTCTGCAAAAGGAAGGAAAGTCGTAAATACATTTGCATGCTGAATACTACTGCTGATCATTAAAATTAGATCTATCCTAAAGAAAGGCTACCGTTGCCAAAATGAAGTAAGATTCAAGATAGGCATAATCAAATAGTTCACATTTTGCTTTTGTCTACCGAGAACCTAATGCTGAGTTAGTCTTTTGTGTACAGATGAAGAATAAAGTCATTCTTCAGATGACTGTATGGACTTCATCAAATGGCATAACATGAGCCAACTGGAAAAAAACATTTAAAGACACTCTGCATGTCAAACACTAGCTTTTGCTGGTCTGATGGATTGTTTATGCAGTACTTCTTAATATCAGAACTTAAATTTCAGCTTTATTTTATCTTGCATTACTTATACAAGCAGCTCTAGTAGCTTAGTTAAAATATCATTAGATATAAACCATATTCAGATTTCACTGTTGGAAAAATTACCTGTAGGCAGATGCAGTGAGAAGTGCTGAAGACAAAAATACAGTGTAATAATAATAATATATAAAATATATACATTTTTTTCCAATATCAAACAACAGAATGCTGGAAAAAAATCTGTTTTTTTTTTTCCAAATAGATAAAGATGTATTTTAAGCATTTCAAATTTAAATAATTCTTTTATCACAATCATTTAAATTTCTTTCTTTTTTTTTTTTTTGGCCCATAGTTGTCTGCAGCCCAGGATCATACAATCCCAGTAACAGAATTCACTGTCTTCCGTGCAACAACAGTTTCATGTATGGAGCAACAAAGTGTTAACGGTTGTGAGTTTGCAATCTTGTAGTAGCTCAGATGTATATTAATGCGATAATATTAATAAACATTTTTTAATTGTGTAGAGTCCATTTTGGTTACATCAATAGAATACACTTGTTTTTAAGAAATAATTATTCATCAGCACATCGGTAAAATATTCTTGGCCATATCACTTAGGATTACTTGATTTTTGAGGCCTTTATATTACATGGTAGGTTAATAACAGTGAAGACCATTAGCTATTTAAATTACAAAAAGGAAATAAAATACAGGTATTTTGCATATATACTCCCTTACTTAGTCCTCTGCTTATAGGCCTCAGCTCTTTTCTACGCGGACTATTGTTAATGACTCTACACTGTAGTATTCATCTACCTGTCCACTCAGTCTTTGGTTTTAGAGTATTACAGTAAACAGCTCAGGGTCGGCATCCAACACTGAGAAGTCATGAATGCTGCAGATTAGCCCCGAGTGCAAGAACATCTTGAATGTTCTTCCACGATGAATTATAATATCACTATAGGTATAACAATGAATTATATCACCTATCACCAATGGGCAACTTCTTCCCAAAGAACGTAGAATTTCACTTTAATCAGTCACCTGCTCCACCCTTAAATGTGGAGCATAACACTCTCTTGCTTTTACTTGATGAAAACAAAACATTAACATAAAATACAACTTATATTGGTATTATAACACTTGTATTCTTTAATTTGTAAGACTGTCAAAAATTCCTTGATGCATTCCTTTTCATTCTCTTTCATTAGTAGCCTCATTTAAGTTAGTATTCAGTAACAGAATCCAGCTTCGAATTCTGTTTGGGTATTTGCAGAGCATACCCCATCAAAACTGTACTGTTTTTAATAAAATATTACAGTTTTTCTTTTTCCCTTAGTTGTATGAAAATGAGCTGGTCATGAAGGCCAGTGTTAACTATTTGCCTTATGTGAAAAAAAGGGTTCGTGGTGTTTAGTTCTTCCAGCCTTCAGAAGCACAGATATGGACCACAGGTTTACGTACACAAGTCTTCAGCAATTGCTTTCTGAAAAAAGGAAGAAATAGAAATACTGCACTACTTCTAAGTAGTAGTTTTTAACCAGGGTACATCACCTAAAGATACTATACTAATAAACCCACTAATAAACTGTTTATATGAATGAAGCTCCAAATATATTATATTTTGATGTGAAGGATGCAAAAAACGAAAGCCTTGCTAGTTACTTTCAAGTGCATTGTTATCTTAGCTTGGTTTTTCAGTTTGAATGAACAGCAGTAATTTCTATATTAAACATGTAACTGTAAGGCATCTGAAAAAAATGGTTAACAGTCATTAGTTTTCTACAGTGACACTGTTTATTGCTTGAACTTTGGTATAAACAACGTAACTATTTAGCAGAATATATAAAATAGCTATTTTTATCAAACGCCATTTGAAAAAAAAAAGAGCTGGAAAAAGCGTATTAAAAAAAAAGAAAGGTTTAATAGTTAACAGTTAAGAAATTCATCTCTATTTAACTGGAATCCATAAAATGACTAAATGCTAGCTATTCCTTGTTTTCATGTGTAATTAGAAATAAACAGGCCACAAACATGAAGGGCTGTTACGTTTGTTTGAAGCATTGCCTGCCCATATGCTATCTCCATAATTTGCCAATCACCATAGCACTAAATTAGTTAGCATTAGTTTGACTTATTAGTGGCTAAAAAAACCCATAGGACACACTATTGCCTTTGACAAAATATACACTTTGTGTTGGTAAAAATATACCAATAATCACATGGAGTGTCATACAGAATAGATGACAAATTAATTTCAGAATTATCCTCTGAAATTAATGCAGTTTTGTTTTTTTTAAAGCAGTAGAAAAATAGATTAAGCAACATTTTGACATTCTTATCTATTTACCTTTGTGTTGCACTTCAGAAATAGAAAGCTCTGGTTAGCAAATCAGCCCATCACTTAAAGGCAGTTATAACATAGTATCTACACTTTGAAGAATAACAAATTGATTTAGCTTTCACTGGGGTATTATACACAGTAAAATAGTGACTTGCTTTTGTATGCATACATTTATGCATTCAAGCAGAGTACAGAAAGAGTAAGTCAGTTTTTTGGTCTTCCCAATAGGTGAAATTTACTTTAATTCACAAAGTTTGTGCACCCATTAAGACTCACGGGAAAAAGTAAAGTGCATCGTTATAAAGGTTTGTGCTCCGTCCTGCCTACTGTCAACAAAAGAACTTTACGTTATTATTTGCGAATGTTTTCTCTGTCATTCACTGACTGTAGTCAAATACAGATATTTTATTGCCTATGAATTCTTGGAACAATTTCTGATCTGTTATCAGTATTAAGCTGGGTTTCTAAGATACTCTTGATTTATGTTGGCCTATCCAAGAAAAGAATTCTCATTTGTCAGTTTGTACATGCTCTGAGTGAACATTTGTACAAGAAACATTGATATTGAACTTGAATTTGACTTATGCCTCTCACTGCTAACGTATTTAGGTTTCTCTTTTGTATGGACAGAGCCAGAAGAGAGACATTTCCTTGCATATAAAACCACGGAAAAAAAAAGTTTTCCTTGTTTTTCTGTTCTCAAAGATAATTACATGTTAAGCTGGCTTTCATTCAATCAACTTACATGCAGTATATGTTTGCTACTTTTCCACATTGTGTATGAACAGATATATATTTCTTTTTTCACCATTTTTTCCATAAAATCACCTCTTTGCCAAGAGATAATACCTGTGCATACAAAAACATCGAGCGCATCCATTTTGGCAGAGAGTCCTGCAAAGTCTACCTTGCAGATTGTTCAAAATAGGCACCAGAGGCGCATATCCTGCTGGAACTGGGGTGCTTAGTGTTTCTACATGATAGTTTTCCCTTTCGTCAAAGAACCGCGAGGCAGGCTAACGTCTTGCGTTCTACTGAAGTGACATCAAGATTACTGACCGATGTATGCGGCAAACTCAACATTTACCATAGGAACATTATAAATACTTATTTCGGCAAGACTAACTTGCTCTTCCGTTACTATATTCTACGTATTTGTAGCAACAATAGCTTTTTTTTTTTGGCTGTGTATTTCTTAAAAGTAGTATTTTTTTAAAGGCAGGAAATTGTTCGAGTTACAGAAATAGCATTACTATTAACTAATAGCCCCAAATGAACCTAATATGAACAACATAACAAATATTTCTGGTAAGTTCAGCGTGGATTATTGTTGTTAAAAATCAGCTTTCATGTAGCTAATTATGTCAATGTTTTTTCCTATTACTGATTAATTAATATTCCATATCAGTGTTTCCACATAACCTCAAGAGGTAAACAATAAAAACTTTTGACTCATCTGTAACTGGTAATTGACATACAGGTTTGAACTCTTCCTATATTTGCTTTTTAAAGGACAGAAATGATCAAATGGGAAGACATAATATAGGCCGTATTTATTCATTTTCCTCTGCTATGGGAGTTGTTTAATGTGATATTTCAAAAGACTGAAAATTTACCTTTTTAGTGAGGTGGAGAATAATTTTTGAAAGGAAGAGTGACTCTGGGAGGGAGTGGCTGTCTTCTAAAAACTGAATAAATTATAAAATTCCTTGAAAAGACCCCTGGTAACGTAGACTGAGAAGAAAATTATCTGATAAAGGAAATAAATTTAGTGTTTAGGTGGATTGTGTTAGATTATTACATAATACATGTTTTTCAGAGCATCCTACATATTTTAGGAGTATCGTGGTTTAGATACTAAAATTATCATCAAAAGGCAGTATCGAATATTTTACAAATCATGAAAATACATTTTATATTACACTGCATGAGAACAGAAGAGAGTTTTCCAAAGTGAGGGAACCTTTCATCATATTTTCTTTCTTGTTGTATTAAAGGCCTTAAATCAATGTCATATCAACCTGTTTTTGGATTTTACACAGAATCACAGAAAGGCTGGAGTTGGCAGGGACCCCTGGAGATCATCTAATCCAACCCCTCTGGCTCAGGGTGGGTGAGCTGGAACAGGTTGCCCAGGACGATGTCCAGTCGGATTTTGAACATTTCCGAGGATGGAGCCTCCACAACCTCTCTGGGCAAGCTGTTCCAGTGTTCAGTCACCCTTTTTATTCTTATGTTTAAGCAGAATTTTTTGTATTTCATTTTGTGTCTGATTATCTTTTTCATTTACTTTTTCTTAAGATATGCTTTGAAAATCTCCTTATGAAACACCCTTATATCATTGTTTTTAATCTTTTTCTCTTTATACATTCCTACTGTAATATTCAGCTCCTCTGTCTACCACTTCTAGACATGTTCAGTAGTTTCTCCTTCTGTTTTCCTTGCCATATTTCTCCCATTATTGCCCTTATGGACACTTCCTCTTACTGATACTTCACTGCTTGGACTTTTCTCTCACAGTGGCTCAAATCTTTCTTTATTTTCCTCTTTTCCTTTTTAAATCTCACATAAACATTTAGAGGATATCAGCACTTCCATTTTTGTGGTTTAAATGAGTAGTTTAAGGATTCCTACCAAACAGTAACAGTGCAATTTTATAGTTACCTGAAACCATCTACAGTATGGTTTCTTCAAGCCCCTACTTACACATTTGAAGCCAAATTCACAGATAGTGTAATCCTACAAAAATGGACAAACCACATCCACAGTTAATTTTGCTGTGATTTCAACTGGGAAATAAGTAGAAGCAAGTGAAGTAGAAGCAGAAATACCATATTTGTGCCAATGAGGTTACACAAGAACCTCTGAGAAGAATATTCATTCTCCAGGCAACAGACCTTCAAATACAAAATTACCCATGAGCTATCAGCATGTCTTGAAATTCAGTTTTTATAGACACGACCCACCTGCAAAGTTGAACTTCTCATATACAGGATACATAACACTGTTTACATGGAAGCAAAAACCAGCTCAGTATCTAGGCTTCAGGTGTGTCCCCTTTTGGAAAATATACCCAACAGCCAAAAGCCACTAATAAGTTTTTCACTTCATTAATGTGCACCTTACTTGCTTAACATTATAAAAAATGTAAAATATAGTGTCCAGTAACAGGAAAATTGGCTGTTAGAGACACATTAAGAGTTTATTTTCACTTTAAAAGTTTTTTTTTTATTTTGTTGAGCTGTCAGATGAACATATCTCAATATGACAGTCAAAATACTCTGGAGTTTGGTTCATTAGAAATTATGCAGATGGATTTTCTCTAATTTTTTAAGGTTATACAGCAGGTGTCCCTCGACAGGCAGAGGTATGTTACTTGACCAAATTGTAATGTGTAGATAAATACCACAGCGGCCACCACAGCGGTTCTGTTTTTTGCTTAGGGGTTAAAAGATTGCATCAGTTTGAAGATGAGTGATCTCTAACTACAATTCATATTGTCTAATTTTTTATTTTTAATTTTAATTTCCATATTTTCATTTTCCACTGCTGTCAAAAGAGAGGTAAATTTCCATTTTAAACCTCTGTCTATGTGAAGTGACAATGTGTAGTAGGCTGCAAATCTCATCTCCAACTTGCCAAACTCCATTGCCAAAGGCCAGCTTGCTGTTAGGTGCAGTCACCTGCTGGAGTTGGGGTCATTCAGTCCCTTTGCCTCTGGGCTGGGGTTGCTGATAGCATCACTGTGCATCAGTTGCAGTGGAAGGGAAAGGCTGGTGAAATCTGCCCAAGAAAGCTGAATCAGCCCATTTCCCCATCTCAGTGATCGCCAAAGAGCTCTCATGTGGAAACACTACAGGTGAAGACCAGATGCGGTCCAGTGACCTTCGCATTAAGTAGGGTGATCATAAATTGGTCTAGATGAATTGGCCCATGACATTCTAGATAAAATGGAAAAGGACCAACCTATTACTACAGAAGGATGAGACAAATACATTGGTACCAGGACTGAAAAGTGGAAAAATCCACTGGAAAAAATGTGCAGTAGAAAATGTTTATAAAAGCTGCACTAGAAACACATACAAAAATAGCATTTAACCACAATTTAACCTCAATACTTCTATAACCTCAATGCTCAATACTTCAGTAAAGACAGATCTTCCCAAAAGAACAGAAATTCAAGCCTAGAGAAACAGTGTAAGCTTAACAAGAGCCTTCAGTGAAGGAGAAACAAAATGCAACTACTCAAAGATGAGATTTCCAAAGTTTCCAAGTTAAACATGGCCATATATTTAAAGATGCACAATTCTGAGAGTTGTATAGCTGCACTGAAAACAGGAAATGTCCTTCTACAGAGGCACTAACCAGCCTTTTGGAAACATCAATCCCGTGCCAAGCTGCAAGTCCAAATTTGCTGCTCTTACTCATGTCGCGCAGCCCTTCTAACATGGGTATATCCACTTCCCTCAAGAAAATACTCATGGAAGAATATCAGCACTCATGGCACCTTCTCAGTGCTGTGAAGATACTTCATTTCAGTAATTTCAGTAAGTAGAAACCTACATATTTTTGAAGCATGGGTGCTGCTGATTTAGGAACAAGCTTTCTACTTATGTCATATGAGTAATGAATCCTATCCAAGTACACCAATGAGCAGATATGCTTAAAATAATGCATTTTTTAGCCAAATCCTTCCTCCTTTACTCCCACTAAGCAGCATTTCACTCTGTTAATAACTACTCTTCAAGGCACAAGGTACTCCTCTATAAAATGGCAGAATCGAGCATTTATGCTTATATCTGCAGGTGTGCTTACGGTCTAGACACAAGTGAGATATGAAACACTTCCTCCCTCCCTGCTTCCAAGGAAAACAAATTCTGCACTCTGCCATCACCATTCACTGCAACAAGCTGAGTGACTCCCAGGTGAAATACTTCCTGTATCTCTGTTAGTAATTGCAGTTACTGGAGAACAGCATTTTCAGTACAATATTTACATACATGCACATGAACTTAAGGGAAATAATTTGATTTTCATGTGGTATAAAACTATTCAAAAATCAGGAATCTGCTGTCCCATCTCCCTTTCTCCATAGGGAAAGACTGATGCCATGCATGACTTTGCCACAGAATTGCTTGCACAAGTTATGGTTCCTTGATATGTGATTCTATCGCTCCTCTTCCTCTCCCAAACCAACTACCAAAGTAGTTTCCACTACTGTGGAAAACCATGCCCAGCAATGAGCATACACCTACTCCAAATACAGACTTGAGGGGAAACCTGGGATCCATTCAGGTCAGTGGCAATACTCCCATGGTCTTCAGAAGGGCCAGAAATTCATACTTGGTATGGATGGAAACCTAGAAACCAGGTCACATCACAGGATCATGTAGCAAAGGGTAAATGAGAACATAAGTAGCAATAATCTAATTTTAGACCTTGATTCTTTAAATCTGCCCTCTAGTGAAAACTTAAAGGTAAGCCCATGGTTAAATGTTTTCTTCAATTGTTGTCTTAATAAAAATTCAAAGCAGATATAGTCTAAGAGTTGGTGATAAACAAAATTAGAAGCAACACAAATCTAGACAAAGGCGTAAACCACTGAAGCAGAGAGATGTGCTTTACCTTACACGTCTTCAGGGTCAGGTTCGGTGCTATAAATCCTTTGATGGATTCAAACTGCTGGCTCAAAACCTTTCTTTTCAACAGCTGTGGGATGGCGCAGCTACAAATCAGCTCTCCTGCCAAAGGATTTGTAATGTGGAACCCCATCCGGGTATGCTTGTTCTGCCGCTCTAGCCCTTCCGAGTTACACTTCTTCACATCCGTTGCACATTACATTAATGACGCTGTTTGGTTAGTTACAATCATTTCAACCACCTAGGCATCACTATATTGGTCACATCACAAGGAATTTGTCCCACTGTAACGTGTTGTCTGAACTCAGTATTAGAAATTGATTTTGTCAAATTACATTTTTATGACAATGGTTATGAGCAAACAGCTTCATATTGCCCACTGCTCCGAGTTATCTCAGCTGGGGACCAGCAGATATGCACCAGTAGAACTCAGAAAAAGAGTTGACCCACTTTTACATTACCGCAATATTAATAAATGAGCACATATTCTTTGAAAGCATATACTGCACACTTTCAAAAGAGAGAACTTCAAAGTTTTGTCATATGCTGGTTCTTTCCTGACCCCCTAAACAGAAAATGAACAAACCAAAAAAACCCTCCTCATATGAGGAAACTAGAACAGAAATGTAATGTTTTAGTTATGGTGCATGTATACAACAGGACAGGCCACCATACAGTAATTTAATCTGTTTTGTCTATATAAAACATTTATTTTTAAGCTCTATAATGCTATTATAGAAATACATAGACTATTTGATAGAGTGCATTTAGGGTACTCACTGTGAAAATAAAACACATTTATTAAGACAAGTATTCTTTATGTCCAGACTTTTTAAATATATGCACTTCTTTGCTTTGCAGTATTATGTTACTATGAAAAGCAAAATACCAATATGCTAGTCTCTGCTCCTCACCGAAATCTTCATGTTCAGATTTCTCCGGGTCATCTAGGGTGCTCACCGCTCTGAGATATTTTATAAAAAAAACCCAAAGTACTGTGATTTGCAGATATCTTATATCTGTTTGCATTCATGTCTAGTGCACATAGCTTGTCGTTCAATTCTCCAAGTGCCTTCTTCATAAGTACAGTGACATATAGTGCATTCATCAGTTTTCACCTCTCGGCCTGCTGGAATGACAATGGTTTCTGCAAAGCAGTTCGGGCCTAAAAAAAGGAAAGAGTTTATTATGTGATACCCATAGCATACTATAATCCAGCACAGTACAGTTTTAGTCTCAAACACTGAAAATCTAATGCAAAGTCAGTACCACTGGGCATGTTAAACAAATGCGAGCATAGCGCACAAGGCATAAAAGCAGGGAAGAGAACAGGGACCCTTGCCTTCTCTTCTGGCTGGAGGATTTCAGTACGGCCTGTGCTGCCCTCCAGCAGTGAGGGTGTGGTACGTCCAGTGTGCAAAACGTGCAACCATGACAGACACCTGGGCACAAACTGACCACATAGATGAACACAGATTTAAGTGAGAAAAAATCCTGCAATTGATAATGCAACAGTGCTATTCTAGGCTACTAGAGAGTTGACTACAAAGGTTATTACTCCCCCCGCCCCCCATCGAAGCATCGTATTTTGCGTACTAATCAGAGTAGTTTATTTTCCATTTTATGAGACGATACTCTGTTTCCATTAGAACTGAACAGCTCCAGCCTCTTCTGTCTAAACTCTTTCCATGTATAAAATGAAACATTCCATTTTATATAAGTCAGCAATATATAAGTCAGTCTCTTTCACAGTACACCAGAACAAATTCATTTCCAAGGATCAGGCAGAACAAGCCCCCAGCAGCACGTACACATGACAAATCTGATCCTTTTAAAAGGTGACATCCTCACACCTCCCTGCTGCACAAGGCTGCAAGTGCTGCATCAGCTCTAGTTCTGTGTTAAAGAAGAGTCTATTTCTGCCTTGAAAATCCACAGGCATTTGTAAAACAGCACTAAACCCTATCAATCATCCCATATTTATACACTGTCATCTTCTCAGAGGAACCTGGCCTTTTCATTGATGAAATACACAGCTCCGCTTCTCAGGTGGAGCCTGGCTATTTAACAGCACTTTGGTACTATTATCCCCCAGGGCAGGACACACAGTACAGACTAGCATGTATTGAGCTAATACAGCTGAAACTCTTGACGGAACGGAGGTGTGCAAGAGCTTACCAACCCGATTGCCAAGCAAGGAAATAAATCACAGATCGAGGTTCATCTCCCATTGCCAGTCATCAATTGTAAGAACTAAGCCACACCTTATAGCTTCTTCTAAAGCTTTTATTTATTTATTTTTTTTTTTTAAGTGCTCTCCATGAAAGCCAAAGGCAGAAGCATGCTGCATTTTCTAAAGCACAAGCCAAATGGTTCACAAATCAATTTTAACAGTACTCTCTTTGGATCAGAGCGTGCACTTCGGGCACTGACACAGCAGCTTGAGAAGTATGTTCCAGGCTGACAGTGACGAAGGCCCTTCTCGCTAAAGAGTTATCCCTCTAGAAAACACCTGCAAGATGTGCAAAAATTTGGTTCACCAAGTTAATTCTCTGACTATTTAGTTGTCTGAAACATTCTTAGAATATTAATTCTCTGAATACGTAAGCCAGTATTGTGTTTCAGAACTGCCTGCTAACAAACACCTCTAACATGTGCCTTCTTTCGCAGTTTTGGCTGTCTTCTTGCCTGTTGAAGGCTTTGGGCACAGAATGGTCAGAAAATACAGAGCCTGATGCAGCACATTTCGTGTGAAGTTACCTGGTTTCCTAGCTTAATGTTACTGTGGTACTGCTCTGTTTGTGGCCTCCTCATTCGGTCCACACACACTATCTCTGGACTGGACAAACCCAGAGCGAGGTCTTGAGCGAGTGCAGGGGAGGAGATTTTCTCCCGGGTCCTGATGCACTCCAGCTGGTGCCAACTTTCAGCTGAGATACAGCAAAGTTCGTAACTCTACTAGCCCCAGCGGGACTTTGAAGGATTTCTATTCTAAAGAATATAATTCTAGTTATTTTTCAATTAAATATGGTATTCCTGTTGTTACTAACAGTTTTCCATCATGCCAAAATGGGTTCACCCTCACAGAAAAAACAGATGACTGAGTATTTTGCATACTGGCCCATAATAGCCCTTTGACTTAAAAGGCTATGTGATATAATGTGTTAAAACATTCAAAATGGAATTTTACTTGCCACGTAGAATTTGTATGAGATGTACAGACCACTTGAAATTTATATAAATGCTATTTAAAAGGCACATGTTGATCCCATGTACAGGACAGATTTCATTCCGGGAAAGTAAATGTTACATGCTCTGCTTCGTTACAAAAATCAACCAGGGAATGAAGCGAAACCAGTGCAACACATGTAATTTAGTATGATTGTAACCATATATGCCACCATTCCCACTTAGAAGTACCTTAATGCCATACATGACTAGTCCTTAAATCAGAAAATTATTTAACGTAAAGATAGAACAAGTTAGGCCTAAACTCTTAAACCACTTTAATATGGGGAAAATAATTGTGTTGGTAAATCTACAGAAGGAAAATAACCATCTGCTTGGGAAAGGGAACCCTACAAAAATAAATGACAGCAACAAAGTTAGTTATTGAGCAAGCTAGATTTTTTTTTTGTATATGGCCATTTTGCAGAAGAGTACCTATTTTAGGGTTCTGCATTTACACCCATTATTGTTGTAACTGCGCATCCTAGATGTTACTCAGATTGGCAATAGTCATGTTATCATTTGAATGCAAGGCATCCCTGCCTTACATTTTCCTTTGGGCTACTGGAAGCTAAATTTAAGGAAGCTTTGTGTGTTTTGTATTGTGGCTAACGTTACAGGAAAGGTCGTCAACGAATAGGCTGGACTAGCTATGTTACGGCAATGCTTCCACGCACATAAATGCCAGTTAAATATTGTGCCTGAACACAGAAAAGAACTCTACAGCCCTCCTTTTATCATTTCTCCAATTCCTAAGACTTCTTTTTGAGGGAAGAATCTGACCTTCACCCTCCCCAAGCCTCATTCAGTTTGGAAACTTTAGGGCTGGATTTTGGGCTCCTCTCCAGCCCGAGCGGCTGCTCACCACCCCCTTTTTCCCTTTCCCCTCCGTAGCAGCCACAAAAATCGGACTTACCCAGCTGCACACGCCAGAGAAGAGCCAGCCCGCGGCTCTCGGGGGGGACCCAGGGGGCTGCGGCTGCCCGAGGCACCAGGTACCGCAGCAGCGGTGGGAGCCCCGGCGTCCGGCTGCGCCCGCGCTTCCAGCAGCCGCCCCCCGGCTCTGCCTAGGAGAGGGTGGCAGGGCCAAGATGGGAGCTGCCGCTTGGGCAGACGACGTCGATTCGCCACCTGCCTACAGCGGGGAGACTGAGAAATCAAAGATCTGAGGCAGACCCTGGGAGCAGGAAGGAGAGCGGGCTCACAAAAGCCCATTTTTAGTTCAAAGACTGCCATTCTCCTACTCTCCCGTAAGAGAGAGAGAGGCTCCCTCAAGTCCAGAATAGATAAGGTGCCCCGATGGCATTTGCTGAATGAAGCTTTACTTCAAACTGAGCAGTTTGTATCGATTTAGCAAGATTTGCAGCTTCCCATCACAAAAGGCAAGACGTTTCATGAGTTTTTAAGAAGTTTGCAAAGGTATCTGACTTTGGACATGAAAAACATTTCGAGATAAATAGGGGCTGCTCTAACTCCGAAGTGCTGTTTGATTTTCTCATTAAACGTTCCTGTTGCAATAGTAGTGGAAAGTGAATCTCCTCTCCTCGGTCTGCAAAGCAGTTTGCCTCATTTCTGAGCTAGCGCTTGTTAACGGTGGTCTGCCCGACTTCAGCATCTGGTACTGATTCAGTGCGGCAGGGGCTTGTTTGCGCCTGTTTGATCTGCTATATTAAGCCTCCTGGGCCCTATCCCTAATCGCATATACTGATACGGCTCTAAGGAAGTCAGCGGTGCTGCGCGTCTTCACAGTAGATGAAGATCTTCCCATATCACTCTTAAATCTGGCAGAAAATTCAGTATGACATATTGTGCCAATTCCAAACGCAGTTTGAAACCCACCACGACATCGTTTGTTTTTCCTAAAGCATCCCCTGGCTCTGTCAGGCTCTGCTTGAGCCAAACCATGCTGGTCTCAACAGAGAGACTTCTTTCCTAGGGCTAAGGCAGAGTTTCTGCTGTTTCAGTGAGCAGCGGGTTCGATGAAAATCCTCAGCTCCCGCACTGAGCACGAGGTTGGGATCCAGCTCTAGGTTTTCCCCTGTTTGAAGCAGTGAAACCTGGCTTCCAAAACAGCGTTTATACTGGGATCTTAATAATTAGGAAAGCATATTTGGTGGTTGATTCTTGAGCCCTTATAACTGCATTCTCACCCCTTAAACGCTTAAAGATTTGAAAAGTTTTAAAACGTTATTGGGGTAAATACAACTATTACAACTTTTTTTTGTCAAAGTCCTTATGTTGATAGCGTGGAAAGCTTCCCATGAGTTATGTTTTATGCTTCACCGTTGATAAATGCAACAATTTAATTAAAAATGCAAATTCTGTTATCTCCGAAGAAAACAGCCGCCACCAATTACCAACAGAGAACATCCCAGCCGCTCCCCTGCAGACGCAATAGCACCTGTAACCTCGGCAACCCGAAGCTGCTGCTCCTCCTCTCCTTCCACAAAACCGTAGCTGCACTTTACAGCTGCATCGTTTTCCTCTGCAGCCTGCCCCTGCTTTTGCATAGGCGCACGTTCCTAGCGGTTCAAAAACACAAGTCACGCACAGTAAGCTGGTAGATCGTACGTTAACCAGCTGGTTTTGTCACGTATCGAACCAAACTACGGACGAAGAACTCTGTTCACGCGCGAGTTAACGCGTTCGCCTGGAGAATAAGTCAGAGGCAAATTTTAGCCAGCCAGAACTACAGGGACAAGCTCTGTAATATAGCTCTTTGATGTAAGTCTACTTTGGCTTGTGCCAAAAGCTTTGGCTTTAAACTAAACTCCCTAATAGCTGCCCTTCTAATAGCTCTTTGCAATAGTCAAGCAGGTAACTCTTAAGGTAACTAACAGCACGCTTACCTGCCTGCACACTTGTATTACACTCATCGCTATGGCATTTGCAAATGATAAAACCTGAATGTTTAGCTCATCTCCTTTCTGTTTTCCTTTAATTTAATGGAGAGATTTCCAGTAATTACAATATGAAAAGATGGATCCTACACACTTCATCCTGGAGGTCATGAGAATCGTTACATTACATAAGAAATAACCATGCTAGGTCACATCAGAGGTCCAGCTGCATCTGACAGTAGCCAAAAGGAGATGCACAGGGAAGCGTATGGGCACAGGGCCGGCACAAAGCAACGGTTCCTAAAATACACACCCAGCTGCCAGCGTTTTCAGGATCAGAGACTTTGTAAGTGGCTCCTCTTTAATGGATCTTTCTTTGATTAAACTCTCCGACACGTTGCTGCACCCACGTAAACTGCTACGACACTTGGCGGCGAGAAGGTCCACAGCTCATGCACAGCGTACAACAGTTTCCTTTTGTTTGCCTTGACACCTTCCACCTCCTACCTAAATTTGATACCCCCCGAACTGTTGCACTGGAAGAGGAAATAACGCGCCTTTTCCTAGACCTTTATCATATCAGCCCTCCTTCCCATCACCTTCTCTGCAGACTGGAGTCCAGGTCTCTACTCCCCCCATCCCTGCTGACTTCTCCAACCCTCTCCCAGTTCTACTGTGTCCTTTTTGAGCTGTGAGGACCAGACCGGTGCATCATACACAAGCTGTAAAAACACGGTGGACTTATACAGTAGCATATTCTCTGTTCTCTATTTTCCTCTTAATTCCTAAGATTTCATCTGCTGTTGTGACTGTCAATGACAAAACTGAACTCTTTGTTTTCATGAAACTATCAATATTATATCACAGATAATAAAACTTACAGAAACAACTGTTTCTTTATATGCAAAGAAACGCCCAGAGTGCTTGTGCTACAGAAAACTTTCACTTTGCAGCACCATTACTTGACAGTCTTCCATATGTAGCAGTAACAACCCTGTTGGTTGATAACTTTAGGACTATGCAAGTGATGGAGCTGCCTTCTATTTCATCTTTCCGATCTTTTTTCTTTCTGATGCTGCTATGCTTCCTCCAGAATTCTCGTTTTTGTTGTTTTTTTTTTTTTTTTTAAGATGCCTGAGACACCAATGAAATGCAGATTTAAAAAAAAAAAAAAAGACACATAGACCAGCTTCCTGCTTCCTTTTCAAACTGTCTGTCCCTGTGACCTGGATGTCATAGGATAAAACCAATGACTTTTCCCCATCTGAGCTGCAAACGGCACCTGGGAGCTAAGGGTCAAACCACAGACAGAGGATTGCTGTGTCTGCCTCCCCTTGCTGCACTTTAAAAGGCACTGGCATTGCGCTGGGTTACAAAGTCCCTCCTATACTCGTGCAGCAGTCCTGGGAGGGGTTTTGAAACATGCTAACACAGTGCAGCAAGGAAAAAAAAATCAGCCTGCTCTACCATGTAGCACTGAGGCACATAAGATTTTGAAACAGAGGTATTGCCTCCCTCATCCTTCCTAAAACTCATCGCTTTCCCAAAGATGGTATCTGCACCTACTTTGTGCCCTCCCAATCGCTAATCTCTTCCGAAGGGACTACATCTCCCCAGCTTGATTTTGCTTCCCACTCACGTGGATACACATAATATGGGCACCCCCTGAGAAACGTCCGCTTGGGTGATAAAGCACAAAAAGCAGCTGGCAAAAGTAGACTGTGAGCCGTCCTGCCGGCGCTCATTCGCTCACAAAAATAAGTTCAACATCCCGCCGCTGGCAATGCACCGACTGCTCCCAGCTTGGTGTCACCTTGCAGTCCCCTCAGTACCTTTGGATACTGCTGAACCAAGTCCAAGAGAGAGATTTCAATTACAAAAGAAGGATTCGGGAACACCCAGTTTTAAGAGCAACTTGGGATCTTGAAGAGCTGGTGTGCAGTTTCTGTGGTTTATCAATGCCTTAAGACATGGGCATGCAGAGAAAAAATACTGCAAACATCTTAATAGATTTCCAATAAATGTGTGTATCTGACAGAATAAAAATAAAAGTTCCTGTCCATCTGCAATTTTACCTAGCTGCTATGGGAAATAACAAAAAGGCAGTGTACGCAATGTGTTACCTTTTTTAAAAGCAGTGTTTTGTTCATACTAGAGTCTTGGTGCTTTTAAGACGACAATAAGACAACAATAATAAAATCCTTCCCGTTTTTAGGATCATGTTTTGTTAGATACACAGGAAACTGATAGAGTGGAAGGAAATTTGCCAAAGGGTAAAAGCAATTAAAATAACATTTTGCCATATAATTCAGAAAAATGGGTATAACAGCAGCTGCTGTAAGTAGACAAAAGAAAGCTCAGTGAAGTTCCTGTGTAACTACATGGGCTGATCAGGTCCTCAGTGGCACTGCTACAACAAAGTAGATATTAAAGCTGGAGTACTTACTGTAGTCTCAGTGTGTGTGTCCGCATGCATGCACGCATGCATGTGTTTTAATACTGAAGATAAAAGGAGCTATAATCTTATTTAGAGTTGGGTTTTAAGATTCTGCTTTTGAGACACACAAGCCTTGTTTTGTGATTATGTTTTACTGTTTTATTTTTAATTTATCACATGTGACAGAACTAGCGATTAATGTTTTGGTCTGGCTACAACCCTAGAAATGGGAGAAGCCTATAAAAATTCAACAGAATATAAAACAAAGCAATCAGAGCCAGCGAAATTATCCTTTCCAGCACGGAAACTTCCAAAGCTTGATTCTCCATTGCCTTGTGCTTTGTGGTGACATTAGCATCTGTGAAATGAAAACGTAAAACGCTACCAAAATTAGGGCTGCACAATTGCTTTTGCACAGATATAAATTACTCCATACATAAGGGAGCAGAAGGGAACCGTGCATAATCCTGACAACATCACTGTCCCCTTGGATTTCTACCTGTATTCAGAGAAGAGAATTTTAGATATCGGCTTTTTGTATGCTGAACAAAAAGCAGCTAAGGAACATCGAACGCTACACAGTCAAATACTCTATGCGCCAAACAGAAAGACTCAGAGCATAAAAGAGTCCAATTAAATAGGAGGCTCGAGTATCATAAAAATAAGCCACATCAAACAACCTCCTTTATCAGAGAAAGGATGGAAAGACTTGAATACGCTACTTAAAATGATTTTCAAAAGTCCTACGACTTGTAAAGGGATATTGTGCTCCCCCAAGAAGCTGAGCAAACCACGCCAATTAGACATGAGCTGAACATTGTGTGCATCTCGCACAAAATTATATAAACATTTCGAAGCCGGCAAGGAGTGAATCAATTTTGTGCTCGGCTTTCTTGCAACTCAGCCACCACCCACATTATTGGAAAATTAGAGACAGGGCTTGAATACGGTGCGCAGGCTCCCGTCCGATGTCCGAGGCCAGGAGCTGGTGCTGCTCGCTTGCAGCCGAGCTCGCCGCCGGCCCATGGCTGCACGCACGTTAAACTCATAGAAAACAGTATTCCTGCCCAAAGAAGCTGTGATGGGGTGAGCAGCTAGAGCTGCTCGCTCTAGCACTCTTTGCACAAGATCTTAAAGCTCTCCTGTTACTAGCAGTGAATTTAATAGAGCTAATCCTTCTCTTTCTTAAGCTATTTATTCATCTTAGTGACTCTGGTCTGCTGGAGTGTTCAGTGCTCCCAATTGACATCAGATGAGACACGGTGAAAGACCTACTCAGCTTCTAACAGAGTTAAATCTTCTTATTCTCACAGCGAAACATCCGTTTACTCCTCAGACCAAGAGAGCCACACGAAATGCCTTCATTAAAAGCCCCTACACGTTATCCTAAAAAAATACAATGCAAATTTAAACACACTTTGCATTTCCAAAAGCATGCGCTCCAGAGGAGTAATTTAATGCACCAGAAGCCTACTGCAAACCCCAGAACGAAAAGCATATTCTAATTAGCCAAAATACTGCAGTGTCGGTCAGCTGTGCTATCAGCCAGGCTCACTGGGGCACTGAGAAATGTGCGGGAACTCAGCCAGTAACGCATGGGAGTGCATGCATCCGCAGAAGCTTAATAAATACGTGTTTAATGAAAGGGAGCCGCAGAATGCTAACGAAGGAAGAGATCTGAGGATTATTAAGGAAAAATCCCTAAAGACTTCAACTAAATTGAAAGCTAAAGTGGAAGCAAAGTACAGCGCAATGCTGCTTTGGCAATCAAGTAGAACGTAAGTCAGTATATTTTTCCAGTCGCTGCAAACACAGGATAGCGAGAATGCGGCATACCAGGATGACCAATAGCTGCTCCTCGCTACAAGGAATTATGCAATAAAACAGCAAAACATTAGCACTCAAGCATCAGCTGCTATGTAACCCCACTTGAGAACAAATATACTAAACGCTCCTACAAATCAGGGTCTATCTTTCTTACGGAGAATTATTTGAATCAAAATACTGAATGTAGAGTAATTCAATTCCAGAAAGGCAGTCACAGCAGAGGACAACGCTCCCAGTTTAACAGTCCCTTCGCAAAAAGAGATTTTTCAAGGGTTTAGTTTGCTGTTGTGATTGTTTTGCATTTTTATTGTTGTTTGGGGTTTTTGGCTTTTATTTGTTCTTGGCTACAGAAAAGAGAGTCTGGACTTTCTCTACTTTACTAGAGTTGACTTGCTCCAGCTATACTGGTATAGAAGTATATTAGATGGCTTTCGCTGCTTAATCTACTTCTGAAGTGATACAGACTAAACTAGAAAAGGGCACCTGTACCTGAGGAGCAGCAGTTTGGCGTCACAAACGCCACTCACCGGTGCGCAACGCTGTTACGCTGACAAGCTGTCTGTAGACAGCTGCAGAAAAAGGGATTAAAAGTCTGGACTCTTAAGAGGAATAAAATTTGTGTAATAACAGAAGTAAACCGGTATGGAGAGCCAGAGCTGCTCAGCTTCGTACCCTGAGACGCGTCCTTTGGCAGTTTCTAGACTGCATATATGGAGATACGCTCTTTTTACCAGATTTTCTTCGAGTTGCATGGCAAAAGGCGAGAATACAGCCACGACCGATGCCAGAGCACACACGCACAACTGATCGCTTACGGTCGTCTGCGTGACCGAGCGCTATCCGGGTCCGTAGTCACCTCTGGGAAAAGACGCTTGCGGGAGCGAGCGCCCAGGAAGCGGCGCAGGAACTGCTCGGTGAATCAACCCCGGCTGCTGCGGCCACACAGACCTTCCTAATTCAAGTCATGATGTATTCACCGCCCCCCTTGAGCAATTATAATCTCCCTCCTCATTTTCAGCTATTTCATACCACAACTCACTGCTATAAGCCAGCTACTCCGTTTCTATCTGCGCTCCTAAGCCCCCAAATAAATCCTGGCTCTGCCCACCACGCGTCTCCTCGCCGCCTCTTCCTCCAGACATCCATCACCCTGCTCTGCCTCTGCTGTCTTGAGACGACAGCTATAACTTTAACACCAAAACTGCTCAATTATCCATCTGGAGCAGAAGGCAGCAAATGAGTTTACGCGAGGGCAGCGGGTGGTGGAAGCCTCTCCTAAAGCTAACTAGACTAAGATTTATTCAAAACGTAACAAAACAAAACTGTTCCAACTAAAGACTTTTGTTTAGTATGTATTCAAGCCTGATGACTTTGTCTCCCCCTTCTCTCCAAAAATCTGCCTCCTAAAAATAGATAAATAATATAATTTGCTGTGGGGAAAGAAGGGATAGGGCTCTACCTTGAAAAAAGAATTACAATCATTGGCACATCATATATCACTTTAAAGTAAAATGAACTCTAGCAACATCCTGTGCCTTGTACTTTTAGCCTCACTTACTGAAAAAAAAAAACAAAAAACCTGTATTTCTGGGGGTGAAAAATATTGGAAAAAACAAGTCCAATACATGGGAATCAGACTGGCAAATGAGGAACCTGTTTATCCAGCAGCCCTAATGAATTACTGCTTTCTTTGGGTGGGAACATTTACAAGGTATATGGTTCATATTATTCCCAGCCCTACATAAATACACCTGTAAAGAGCAGTTTTTAAATTTTCCTAGATAAAAATATCTCCACGAACACTTAGTTAAGACAGACTCACCTAAGTTATTCTGCAACTGAGAAAATCACAGTATTTTTTAGGAGCAAAAGGAGAAGTTCTGCTATGCCTTCCGCGTTGCCACATCAATCATTTTACATTTTCTTTTTTTCCCTCTAATGATTTTCCCCCGGTGGTTATGAAGCACAGCACTAAGATGGCTTGCTTTGGAAAGGCTGTATTTCGTACCTTCCAGGGAGACAAAGAGAAAATTTCAGAAATGGAACAAAAATAGTGTGTTAAAGCCCCCACCTTGTTTCACTGCCTCCCCGGCAGCGCTGAGCGCTCTCTGCTGCCACCCACAACAGGCAGGGAGGCTCCCTGGGAAGGGTCCCCTGCCGCTCACAGCTTATACCTGACTTGCAATATAAAGCGCAGTCGAACTGCGCTTCGGAGCACACGGAGAGACTACCTACCCCTCATTTGTAAAACAGGCTCCTGCCACTTTCTCACCTGATGGAGGTCTTGCGTGGAGTAAAGATCGAGATGCTAAAATAGTTTTGAAATAGCAGTTTTCATCATGGGAATAGTCAGGATAGGAACGCACCAAAAAAAAGCTTCGTGTTTCCATTTATCAGAAACTGTTAACAAGTCAGAACTGCAACTTTAAGGCCCCCAGGTCTGAGGAGATCTCCCATACTTAACTTAGGACCAAGTTAAAAGACAGCTATTTACACGTGCAACCAGTTAATAGGTAAATTTAAATATATTAAGTTGCAATGTGGAAATCCATCACTGTCTTTCAGAAGTTAATTCTGTCTTGTTTCCATTTGTATCCCTCTTACACAATCCATGAATCAACAACTAGACCGAAGAGATGCTGTGGGGTAGGAGCAGTGGGAAGCCAGCAGATGGAGGGATGATTCAATGCAAAGGCAAAAGCGTACAAAGCCATCGAGGCTGGAAGAAATTGAATTAGTGGGAGCACAAGCAGTAAGGGAAAAGGCTATGAAAGCACATAGGTGACAGGTAAAACGCTTTTAAGGGATCGTCTTTTCATAGAGATGGACGGACAGGTGGTTTGAAGTGAGAGAGATGAATTACGAAGATTCGTGAGCCAGTTTTGTTAAATGTAAAGCTTGTCTCTGTGAGTTATGCAAACCCTTTCATCTTAGAGAAAGGTTGCAGCACAAAAATTGCATGTCAGTCACAGGGGCAGACATACAAGGATCTGCACTATCCAGAAGAAATTTTCTGCATAACACTGCTCGACTTCATTTTTGCTGTCTGAATTCCAAAATTAAGACAACCAATTTGATATCTCGGCACTCTTCTCCTGTTATGTTATTACTGCACACTTTTTCTAGGACTTCATCTCTGTTAACACAGGTCCCTGAAACTGGGAAGAACACAGCAAAGGAGTGAATCTCCCCGAGAACAGCCAGATTTGTACATAAATATGTTTCAGTTGGGTCAAGGTCTATTGAAAGAAGCTTAAGATGAGGACAATATAGCCAAAAGTTTTCCATTAATATTTGTGCTGCTGATTTTTTAAGAGATATCAATGGATCTAGTTTGCACGTTTAGACATCAACCCTAACATCACAGAGGGGGATATTTTGACTAGGAAGAAGCCACAGTTCATCCAGGTCATCATGATATAGATGTACCTTCAAAAAAAGGCACCTCTTTTTCTGATTTGATCTATTCCCTCATTTTAGAGCCCACTGCTTTTAGCAAAGAGCAGCTCACAACCTAAGCCGCAGAAGATCATATAATGAATGATACAGGGATGTCTTCTCCTCTAAGTAAGAAGAACTAGGATGTGCCTAATCATCATCTTCACTATTTAAATGTCCTTCCACTGAGCAAAAAGCATGGGAGGGTGCAGGCACCACCAACACTGCTGAAGCTACTCTTCGCTGCAGGCAGTCATCAGGCTCCAGCAAAGAGATGCTCAGGGAAAAAGTAAAAATCAGATTAGGACTTCTGTTAAAATAATTGTCCAGAAAATTGTTCTAGCAAAAAGCAAATTGGCTTCTAGGCATTGGGCCCCCAAGATGGACAAACTGGCATAGGAAGATTAGGTTGCTTCCTAGATCTCTCGCTCTCTCTCTTCTCTTTGTTCTCCAGCACATCAGACATCTAGAGCAGTTACTCAGGCATGAAGCTAGTCTTTGTATTTACAGTAATAGAATTATTGTAAATTTATTCTTAAATATTTCCACATATTTCTTCTTGTAAAATTATCTCAAAGGCAAGTATTATGGAAATAAATTCTGGAGGAAAAACAGCTGGTGCTTTTATGTTTATCTGAAAGCTATGTTTGCTTTCTCCTAGGCAAAACTAGAGTCTTAGGAAATCACAAATGATTCCCAAGACACTTGAATTGATTTTCATAAAACTCAGATTAGTGCAATAGAAAGAGTAGTAAATAAACGGAAAGTGGCAACCTAAAAATTACATTTTACTTTTCTAATGAATTTGTTACTACAAAATAGCCTACAAACAACAATTAAAAGCTCAACTTATGATTATACTGTCAGCCGCTCCATTTATCTTTAGGGTATTCTTCCACTATATTATAATAAAAATGATTAGTTCCCACCTACCACACACCGAGCATAAGGAAGACCAGGGCTCCTGGTGTGGAATATAAGTTACTGGTTTACGGAAACCCTCTAGAATACAAACTAAATGAAAAGGAGGAGCACTAAATTACAAAGCAGATCAAAGTATTGGAAAACACGTGAAAACCTGAGACATGGAAAGTGAATGGAAGGAGAAGTAGCGTCCTAGGGAAGGTGGACTATCAGCCCCAGAGGAAGAAACCATCAGCTCCTCTGACTCCTTCTCCTTCGCACTGTGTTTTATTCCTGTGCCGTTTTGCTTGGGGACTTGACTTGCAAATATTCTCTTTGCGCCCGATACCCAAAGCTTTAGTAGCACAGGACGTACATGCAAATTCTACAGCTGCTAACAGGTCCATAATTTCCCCTCTGTGTGAAGTTTTATGTATGTGCCACCAAAATCCGTGCATTATTCAAGTGCACAAAATCACTTCCGTAAGGAACATTTACAGCATCAAAGCTTTGGATATGTTTTTTGAGGGAGAACGAAGAGGTGGTCAGGAGAGAAGTTTCAAGAGGAGTCTCATCTCCACTCGCGAATGCACTTCATCTGACGGAAAGAAGATTCCCAGTTGCAAACAGCAAATAGTTTAAGAGTCATACGACATCTAGACTGATTTCCTCCTAGTTTTTACCTTTTCTTGCTTTTTACATTGTAAACTCTTCAGAGCTGAGAACGTTTCTTGCAGGTTTTTTTAGCATAGGACCAGGACCTTGCAAATTAGAGCCACCTCCCATCCTCACTCCCTTACATTACACCCGCATTATACCTGTTACGCCTGCACTTCTCTCGCCCCCGTGAGCTCGGCAGCCTCCCGGGTTGCTGGGCCAGGAAGGACGCTCTTCTCCCACCTGCCCGCGTCTCCTGCTAGGTTCAACAAGCGGCCCCTCGTCGCGGCGGATCTGGCAAACAGCAGCCTTGCCTGCAGCTCCTCCACAGCCTTCCGGACTCGCCGCCTCTCGCTCCCGTCTCCCCTCTGCCGGCACGGCTCCCCATGGAGGAACCGGCCCGCTCGGCCTCCCCGCGCGAGGCAGCTGCTCCCCTCCCTGCCCTCGCAGCACCCGGGCACGCTGCCGGGGAAAAGTGACACCCGCAATTTCACCTCCTCTCCCGCTGACGGCCAGCATTGTGCCGGCTTTTTCGCCTGCTGCTGCGCGTTGAGCAGAGCGCTTCGGCGGGAGCACAGGGACTCTTCCCCAGCTGCAGCTGTGCAGGCTCCCAGTGAAGTGCACGTAAGCCCTGCTTAGATTTCTCCCCGCACACGTTGCCTTATACTGAGCCTCACTGGTCACCTTTTTGCATGCTCCCTTTTCTGAGCTACTTTCGAGCCTCTGCTTTGGGCTGCTGGCACAGCTTCTGGCTATCTAAAATTGCTCAGCACCATCCAAAATTGTGGGAAATCAAAGTTCAGAAAAAACGATCACAAAATGCTCTCTCTCAAAAAAGCCTAATCCAATTTACTGCAAGTTGATTCTCTTCTGGCCCCCTTTTCCCCACCAAAAGAAGATATATATGAGCATTTACAGGCGGACAGTTAGGCGGATTTTTTTTTTCTTTTTCCATAGAGCTGGGGATGAGGCTAAGAATCCAGGTTACCATGACAAATACTGTGCTATGAAACGCTAACTCAGGAAGGCGCCGGGTCAAACCTAAGGTTCATCTAGTCCAGTATCCCTATCAGGATCCTTACAGTGGCCACTAAACAATGTCATGGGAAGAGTATTTGAATTAGGGAAGTGTATCACTATACTTCCCACAGCTTCCCGCGCTCACCACAAGAATTTCCCGAGCACGTTATCCATGCATTTTGCTTCGTTAGATTCTCTTTGCATGAATTTGTCTAACCATATTTGAACCCTCTGGAAACTCTCAACAGCCACAAGAAACTGGGGCAGCGAGCACCATGGTTCAACTGCACCTTGTACGACAACGTACCTACATCCCTTGCTGAGTCTTCACCTAATAATTCCACTGAGCTAGACTGGTTCTTACACTGCGAGAGGCAGCAGACTTGTTATTCAGAGGATGAACAGCTGAAGTCCTCAATAATAAGGATTTTCTCCTTTACAATGCCTTCCAGCCAAGGATTTCCGCCCACGTCTTGGGCCTTGCGTGCCGTAAGATTAGTCAGAGTCCTATGAATTTATATTTTGAGGATCTGTCCTCTTTCTAAAGCAGAAGCATAGTGCTGATTTTTAACACATTTCTTCCGTTATATTTTGAGAAAGTGAAAAGTCACCTAAACCCTTTAGCTGAAAGTGACAATTTTTCCTTAAAAGTGCAGTACAGAGACACTAACCAATTTCTAACAGCCATTTAATATATTCTTGCCATCTAGAGTGCACGCAACAGTAATGTTTCCTGTACTATTTTACAAGATGACACAGGATCATTTCATTTCTAAATTGCAAAAAAAAAAAAAATAGCAAGGAAAATCATTTCAAGGGAAGTCCTGAGCATAATGTTGTGAATAAGATTACCTAAACGCTTTAGAATAGGCTAAAAGCACTTTGGAACAGAAGCTTTTATAGAGAATTTGTATCATTCCTGGCAAATTACATCAAGGAGTAAAATACATCACAGAGTCTTCCCTCAAGCCTGAATGTCTTGATTTCTACTCTACTAGGAACACTGCTCGAGGTGAAAACTTAGCAACAGCAGGACAAAATAATCCAGCTGCAAAGATAAGATTCTCTGAGGGAACCCTATGCAAACAGAGGCAACTGCTCTTCAAAATGCCTACAATAAAAACTACAGCTAAAGGCATCTTCATCTTAGGCTAAAGCTGCAAACACCAGAACTGTCGATGGAAACTGCGACAAAGTCAAAAATACCTTAATCATGGTTTAATAATCAGATTGACGAATTTAAATTTCAGGTTTTTAGTCTTCTTGGCACGTTGTGTCATTTTCCCTTGGCACAAAGTCTTAGCAAATACAGCAGCTCTACACCTGTAATTATGAGACTCGTATTTTAGTCAATTATGCCATATTTATTCATACTAAATAAAACTATGTTCAGACAAGTAAAGATTGAATGCAAATACTGACAATCAGAGACAGGCAAACTCTTAGAACAGGATAAAATGTCAGGTACAATGGAAAGCAGCAAGAAAAACTTTGCTTTTTATCACTTTGGTCCTTCCTCGTGTCAGGCTTCATTTCTTTTCATGGCAGAGCTTGTAAAGGCTACAGCCAGGCAGTTATTTTCCCCTTACAACTACTCTATTACAAGCTCTTCCTCCACCAGACATTGCTTTTAAAAGAACGTTTCTAACACAGGTTTCTTATGAAAAGCCAGATTCCACTTCCAGAAAGTGAGAAAAACTGTCTAAAGGAAAGGGCTCGCCTGCCTGGCTCTAATTGACAACATCCGACTCTCATTCGGGACAGCCTCGCAAATTTGCACATCTGCACCTTCAGGAAACCCGGCCCAAGGAACTAGAAACATTGCCACCGGATAAATCAGACTTCTTCCTCCAGATACCAGGCCACCAGCACCTCGCGTCTCAGTGAGTTCTCTCTCCTTAACAAGCGTGTGCGTGTCGCGGTCCTCAGCATCGCCCTGAGCACACTATGCTCCTTACCGTATAAACCTTCCCCCCACCAATAAAAAATAACTTGCATGAAGTTCTGCTATCTTTTAATACCTGTTTGGCAAAATAAAGTTAAAAATAAAAATAAAAATCAACAGCTCCAAGCTCTCGCTGTTTGACTTTTGATCTTTACCTCTAGTCTTTCAGGCTGTTCCTACTCTAATCAAGTTTTCTCTCCTAGTCTCTCTCTCCCCCAGTCCCTCCTAATTTCTGAAACAGCTGCGGGAGCCCGTCGGCTGTACAACAACCAGAGCTCACGATACCTGCTCCAGCTCACTGTCTCCCAGGTAAGCTCTGAAAGCATGCGATGCCGCACGCCGATTGCGGCAATCCTATGTCCTCCCAAGGGGGTCGCTTTCCAATCACGGACATTGTGCCTTTTTCATCAGAGGAGCGTGTGCCACCTGAATTCCCTTACATACCTCCAAAACTCTGGCAAGATATCGATAAAAGAGCCATGCCTAAATTCTTGTCTGTCCCCTAATACACCCAGATATGTTTAAGCAGTGACTGGCCGACTCAACATTTCCACAGCCACTTTGGTACTTTACACCAGCAACATAAGCGTCTCATTTTTTTCCCCCTCCCAGAACAAGCCCAATAGTTGTATGAAGATATTAAAGAAATTCCTGTAAAATGCCTGGTACGTGTGTGTGTGTGTGTAAAATTTTTTTTTTTTTTTTAAAGGAAACCTTCAGGTGCCAGAAATTCCCAGATTCTTACTTTGGACCTGATACAAACTTCATTTGACAGCACTGGCGTAGTTTTGAGTTTCTTCATCTCCGTTTCTAAGTTTTTTATCACTAAATTTTTGTTTTAAAGGGTTACCCAAAACCTAGCATATTGATACCTAAAAGAGTTTAACATTTTTCTTTTTTTCCATCCAACATGCTGTATCACTTCACAGTTGCTGCTGCCCCTCACTCTCTGACTTTTCAGCCTGTGTTTTGTGACATATAGATAACATCAACATATGTTCATGAGTACATGACCAGAGCTAGTATTTTAAAACACCATAACTTCAGACATAATTTGGTATGTTGCAGAAAACTTTCTACTAGGACTGACTGAAAAATATGTTGATACTATACTGGAAAATGATTCTTTTTCTAGGTGGTTTATGATATAGAGAGAGAGATATATAAATAAAATATAGTATATAAAATTTATATATAAGCATTAAAATATGTTACATAATAATATAATTTATATTTACATGTAATAATAAAGCTTAAGAAAATAAGCAATCTGTACAAGCAAACTGTGCAACTTTCATGCATACGGTCAGAAGAGGAATTGGATATGAACAAACAAGATATATTTTATATAAAATATTTCATTTTCTTCTTTTTTCAGACAATCCTTTCAGAAAAGATTTTTGGAAAAAAAAAGAGAATTTTAGTTTTATTTGCCTTTGAAAACAGGAGGTGAAATGTAGGAAAGTAAAAGAAGTAGAAAAAGCATTCCTACTTTCAGCAGAAGAACTTTTAAATCTAAAAAAGAAAAAAAACCCACATACATAATAGAAGAGATATAATATGAAAAAGATTTGTTAAAAAAAAAAAAAGGTGAAAACAGGCCTCTTCCTTACTTAACATTTATAAATTTACAATACATTCTCCACAAAGCTCAGAGCTTGATCACTCATTCGAAGCAAGTACAAACCCATGGAGATTATTTTTATCCAGTGCTGAAAAATTGTGCTTCTGGGGTAGACCAATACAGACAGCAAAACTGTACCAGCAATTTAGGAACAATGATTATTTAAGATGGACTTTGGCCAGTGAATGGAGCCAGACGCAACAAGCATTACATATAAAGCAATAAAGCATTTTGCACAATGTTAACTCGTTATGGGCAGAAATGGATGCACGTCTTCTCATGAAAGGTGCCGGGGCATCCCAGCGCTCACTCTTGAGCTCACCCCAGCCTCGGTAGCTCCTTCCGCATTGCCTTACCTTGTCCGCTATGCTTGTCAAACGAGTTGGCATTGCAGCTTTTGCTGCCAAAACCAAACCAAACCAAACACTTTCTGAAGTTCTTACACGGAACGGCTTTCTACGGCAAAACAACAAAGGGCCATGGCAAAAGTCACTTTGACTACTGGAGTTAGGACAATTGCACGTATGCTTAAAGCCAGGGGGCTGCCAGGGTGCAAACCCATCATTTTGGGTCACATCGCAACTCCCTGGTGCTCTAAACTTCCAGGGGTCCCTCAAAGGGAGGTTTATTTTCCGGGTGTGAGTTTATTGAGCTGTTTCAACAGTCTGAAGGACAAAACCTTGTGCTCTGGGAGCCCTTACGCGCACATACAGCTCAGGGGACTGCGGTGCAGTATGGTGCGTGCCCAGGACCCTGTTTCTAGGCCAGCCTGGCCTTGGCAGGCACAGCACCGCCCGTCCCTCCCCGGGATCCCAGACGCGGGATGAAGCCCAGTGGCACAGGCAGCCCGGGCAATGCCAACGATTCAGGAGACAAGAAGATCAGAGACCATAAGTCTTAATGCCTCCAGCAGAAGAGCCTTCCTCCAAGGGGCGAAGGGAGAGGAAGGGGAGCTGGGAGGAAGCCAACTGGCATAGGGAACCTTACGCGTCGAGCCAAACCGCGGCTGTGCCCGCACGTCAGGCAATAGGTCACAGGACAGACGGAGAGACGGGTTTTACTTTTTAGGGGTGGGGAAGAAGAGCAACGTGGCTTTCCAAACTCACACCATTAAAGATTTCTTACTTCACCAATATGTTATATAGAGCTATGATAATTCAAAATCCCATCAGCTGCAAATACGAAAAAGCATACTGCTGCTCGATGCAGATGCAACTTCAGTACGTATTGGAAACTTGCATTTCCAATGAATATATGAAGTCGATAAAATTCTGCATGTACCAGCCATAAACTTGATCTATTGTAACTCAAATACGAGGCATAAGATGCTTCAGCTCATACAACGTTACCTTATGCCTAGGCTTTGCCTAGATAAGAATACACTAGAATCACATTCAGATGCACAACTCAGAAGAGAGAAAGAACATCACTGTCTGCTTAATGTTCAATAAAAAGCCTGAGGTGATATATATGACTTCTCGGCTGTTTCTGTGTTAGACTGGCATGCACACTGGCACACACACACAAGCACAAACGACCACACTCAAATTATCAGGAAATTTAAAATTAGAGTGCAATAGCAAGTGAAATCCTGACCACACATATATATAGGGCAGAGGACAGTACATCCACCACAGCTACTGAAAAGTAAAAACTGTTGGTTTTAACCACAAATCATATAGAATAGTACATTCTATGTTCTGTTAGCTAATGCATAATGCAAAATAAAATTTGTTCTACCACAATTTACTGTTAAACAAACAAGAAAAAAAAAAAGAAACCACAGATGAGGGAAGACAAGGGGAGTTCCCTTCATATCATTTAATTATGGAAAGTTCTAAAAGCTCCGTTTTTCAAGCTCACAAAGGAACTCTGTTTGAATGAACATGTTTGAGCATGTTCACAGCATGTGACAAATCAGTCAGATCCATGGCTGTTACACATCAGCTCATCTCCACCGACTTTCAAGTATGAATTTGAATGGACCTGTGCTAATTCGGCCCTGCTGAGAATACGAACCAATGCTGTTTTGCTGAGAAGCTGGTAAGCTATACAATTATGTACGAGGGGTGGAACATCAGCATTTTATTTCACCTTTCCTTTCCTTTTGGAGACAAGCTTAACGCTTCAGCTTAAAACAACCTGTGCAAACGGAAAAGGAGCAAAGCTAATCGCGTCCAGTCGGAGGGTACAGAGATCCCCACTGGTACCAGGGCTGCACACTTCTGACCGCTCGCACGAGCTACACACATCCTCCAGGAGTGGAGGAGCACTGTGGTACCTGGAGCCTGCAAAGCCCTTCGCACATCCAGCCTGAGCTTCCCGGCCCTTTGCACGATTTGCAGAAACTAGAGCAGCTCACAGGCTCGCTCCCCTGGATTTCTTCTAGAATCTGCAGCTCACGATTTCTAACAATTTATTTTACTACATATATATGAGACCTGGGATGTTTGTCTTACTAGTACCTAAATATACACTATACGTTTCAAGCTGGTAAACCTCTGAGGCCCTGGTTTCATTAATGGAACAACTTCCAGCAAAAGCAGAACTTTTTTTTTCCTGGCTCTTTAAAAATAACACTCCTCTTTCCCCACCAGAGCTTTATGCTGTGGATAGAAATTACATTAAGTGGTACTAGCTTGTACACGGGGATGGGCATTCAGGGGAAAAACAGAAGTCACTCTGGACACGCTGGACTAGACTTACATTTGTTTCTTGACCTCTGCTAGCTCAGTGGATGATGCAAAGAGACACAGGCGCCAAACAGTGCTGGCAGCTGACTGTAAACTGAAGCATGTTTTGAAGATATGCCTGTCCAAAGGATTAGACAGCAAAGAGTAGCAAGTCTGAAATAGTGTCACATCACTTAAGCTGCATGAGTCCAAGTATGCGTTGGGGACTTTTAAAACTTGGGGAAAGTTTTACCCAGCTAGAGGTGTAATTAAACACGGCTGAAAACAGCATTCAAAAAGCGTCTCTTGGCTCTATGAGTTTCATCTGCCTTGCTCAGAATATGAACTTGTCCAAGCCCTTTTAGGAAAGCCCAAACAGCATACAGGCTGCCCCTAAGGTGCAACTAGTACTCGTGGGGGGCCTGCTCCAAGCGCTCGTTCGCAATTTTCTGAATCACTGCTCTGCACAGCGTCATCCTGCCATGACAGCAATGGGCACGCTGGAGCGCGCGCCTCTCCCGCGCAGCAGGACTAGCTTGCATCGGAGACCGACCTCCCTAGGTCTCGCTCGCTTCTACTGATACCTGGGTCACTGCTCAGGCTTGTGAGAAATCAGTGAGGGGAACATGCTGGAAAGATTATGGGCCACTTAAAAAGAAAAATTAACTGTTTGAAGTGCATCACATATTTGATGTTCCGCAGTTAGGCTCTCAACAGATACTTTTCCAAATAAATGTGTAGGGTAACATAACACACACAACTTCAGAAGGTGCAAAGTTTCAAGCTATTGTCACCACAGGCGACAGTTTCATGGATATACTTCTCTAAGTTGCCCACATCTGCAGTCACAATGCAATTCTGGCTCCTGGCAAAACCTGGAACTAAATGAAATATTAGTTAATAAGAATGCTGCTAGTGAAGAAGAACGCTGGTACCGTCTTAGGAATTTACACAGACACAATAGAGGGTTTTTTTGGACAAAGCTCTTGTTCAAGACTGCTGAGGGACACAGTGCAACTACACAAGCCTCAAGTCTGGATGAAATCTGTGAAGATATTTAGGATCTGAAAAGATCATGTGGATAGTGGTCTTTTTTAGCCGCTCCTAAGAACTTTGGAAAAAATCCAACAAACACTGCTCAAGCAGGTCTTGGTTGTCTATTGGCTCACCAATGAACCCCGCCAGATGCTGCTGGTGATACACTAACTATGCAAAGTAGAGAAGCAAACATTCAATAACTTCCCTAAGAAACCCCTTGGGAGTAATTTTCCTGCACATAAGCATTACAATCAGATGTTCCTGTAGAAAATATGACGTTTTCAGAGTTCCACGGAAAGAGCTCTGCAAAGATTTATAAATAAGTCTGAATTAATTTCTTGAATACTCAAAACAAAGTCTCTGACATATCTGCCTTAGCCCTTTTCTCAGGGTGCTGATAATAGTAGATGGGCTTCTACAAAACAAAGGCAATTTGATTAGGAGAACAATACAATATAAGCTCTACTGAAAACCTCCCAAGGCCATTCAACTAACTTATTGACAGACCAAATCTGATCCAAAGAATTAATGGTGTCAACAAAATGTTTCTACAGTTCGCAGACTGTGTCCTGTTATGAGCTCTACATGAAAGTGCAGAAAATCTCTGAACTTGCAGCACAGTTAACATTAACAGGGAATTTCATAAACTCTTCTAACATAAAATACCGGATGGAACAAAAACATTCTTTTGGAGTGAACAGCTGCTGCTTACAAGAACCAAAAATAGAGGGGAGGGGGGGAAAGTCTTATCAACATTTACGGAAGGCTCATCAAACTGTGGGTCAAAGAAAGAGACGCTACAGAAGAGGGGTCTCTATGGTGAGTTCCTCTGCTTCCAGCTAACCAAAGACCACTGCAAGAAAATCCAGCTTCTCAAATCACTTTTGTACAACAGAGGACTGTTACTGTGCCTCATCCTGCACACAGCAGATGGAAGCCAGCCGTACTATTAGCATTAAACATATCCCCATCCTTGCATTCTGCTCGGGCTCAGTAATGACCTATCTTGTCCAGCATACCAGAAATTTCAAACCTGCAGCACAAATGAACCAAAGATTAATCAAGTTTATTCAGTTTGGGCTCCAAATCTGCAAAACACTGAGTGATCATCATGTCTTTTTGGTGTGACACTCTTATCAGCGCAGGCAAAGCACGCTCTGTTTGCAGGCAAAGCAAGCCTGGAACTCTAAACATTTGGACAAATGTTTATTGGCAAATATACTCCTTTTTGTGCATGTGAATGAGCATAGCGCTTTCACTGTTCTCTTTCAGAAACTTCAGCAATTTATATGCCACTCCCACATTCCCAAAAGAACAATCATTGTTATCAATTAACACTGTTATAAGCTTTGCTGTGCCAAAACAAAAACTGATTCACTCTCTACCAAGCAAAGATGGCCTCATCCAGCATACAGAAGGAGGAAAATATCAGCTGGAGACACTTGCTGCAATGCAAGCTTACCCTGCCAGGTCCACCAAGTTATGGATGGACAGCTAATACTAAAAGATAAACTGGAAATTCAGTGGGTATCTGAATTACCAGTATCCCAAATTAGCCTAGAGCTTTGGAAATAGAGATGACTCCTGAAGCAGATTTAGGAAGAAAGGATGATTTAGTTTCTTTCTGGTATAAAGAGTTGTTCTTCCATGGATACTTACTGGAAACTTATTTTAAGTTAAAAAAGAAAAAAAAAGAAAGAAAAAAGTGCCATCATTAAGAATGCAACCATCACTCCTGGGCTACCACTGAGACATGGTCATCGAGGCTCAAACAGATCTGCAGATAGGCACTTTCAAAAAAAAAAAAATCTGAAATTTGTCATCCTAGGCTACAATAACAGTTGAAATTTCTGATTTCAGCTCAATGACTAAAACAAACGAGAGGAAGGTGCCTACCCATTTAGAACTATGGATTGAAATAAATTTACCATGCATTATGGCAGCCTTTCAGCGACATTTGCTGCTCAGGAAAGCTGGATGATAGAGCAATTAAAGCAATAATGGACTACATACCATGGGACATTACTTAAGAGATGAAGCTCTGATCCTCTCATTAGCTTGGCATAAGTAGCTGATTTTATTCACTACATACCCTGTCCTAGTCAATCAGGTACTGAATTAACACCAGAGCTAACTGCAGGAACAGAGATTTCAAAAATAAGGGTGCGTATATATGTGTGTGTGTGTGTGTGTGTGTGTGTATACACACACTACATTATATTGTAATATATATATGTGTAAGTATTATATATTACATAACATAAATTGCAAAAATGTAAAGAGACAGTATGTCATTTAATATTCTATATCAGAGATAAAACTCTAAATCAGTTCTAAATCAGAGATAAAATATATGTATATGCCTAAAATGTTAAAATATAGTGGGAAACAGAATGCTCCCAGTGAAAATCATTTCTTCTTTCACATACTTGCAAGATCCAGGTTTGCTGTTTTATTCTTCTTTGGAAGCAACCGACAACTTTGCTAACACTAAGGTAGTGTAGAAGTTGCAAGAAATACACATCTGGTCTAGAGGTCCAATAATCAGCTGGAGAAGGGAAACACCAGACTCTGCGGAAAGGTCATAGCAGGCCACGAGCTCTCCACAGCTTGCTTTTGAGTCATTATCGCAGGAGAGCTCAGCTCTGGAAGAGTTCACCACAGCTTCACGGTGTGCAAGCTGAACGCTTGTTCGCTGTAGCAACAGCCGTGGTTCATCCGGCATGGAAACGCAGGGCACGTGAAAGCCAGAAAAAGACTGACCAAGTCTTTGCTCTGCAAAATCTAATTTAAAGTTACAGGCTTTATCATCACACTGTTATTTTTTTAGAAGTAACAGCCAGGATCTGAAAACGGCGTTTAGAACATGCTATTGAGGAACTCTTGGTTTTTAGAGTTACTTTATTTTGCAAAGGAGGCTGAGCGCACAAGGACAGACTCCTTTCTCCACACAACTAGCACAGACCTCTTTCATCCACACCAGGCTGGGTGCCCCCACTTGGACCACACCGCACCGGCACAAACCCAGCTACGCATCAGGGAATAACAGGAGGACAATTTAGATGAATTCATCCTTTGTTCTGTAACCCCTTGTCTGGAAGCTTTGACAGCTGCTTTAAGGAGCCCCAAGTCCACCTAGTTCAAGATGATATCCTCCAGGTCTAACTGGGGCTCAGGACTTTCCTGAGCTGTCGTGCCAGGCAGTTAGGAGCAGCAGGGGAGTTTGTTTCCTACAATGAATAGTTGCTTGCTCCTCAATCCAAAAAAGGGATAAACCACTTCAGAATATTATTACTGGGCACGTGCCTATAAGCAATTGTTATAGAGGGTATCTTATCAGTAATATCACCTCAGTTTTACCTTTTATTTATGTTTAACAATTATTTAACCTTATATTTACCTATTATTCCATTCTCCAGAATCCCCATCATCCCCAGATTATTAGCAGAGTCTACGGCTCATTCTACGCTCATTTTGAAATACGCATTTTAGTTCCTTCATCCCCTTTTAAGGAAGGCATCAGAAACAAGAATTCCAATAATCACATTAAAGAATATAAAAATATTACAATACTGACGGCAGGCTGTATAGTATGTGAGGTTTGTAGCCTCAAAAAAACTGAAAACGATCCACTGACGTTTGAACCACCTCAACCACAACCTTCACGCAGGATTTGAATGTAGAAATGTCATTCAAAGAAAACTGCAGGAAAAGAAATTATTCATAGGCTTCCAATTTTCATTAATGCTTCCTGTTGTAACAGGAATATAGCATGATTAAAGCGTGCCTGGCCTATGGAATTTCATACCGCACTCTTATTATGTACAGTAGCTTTTACCAAGTTTTAAAGCTGAAATCATTAATTTAAATCCTTAAAATCTCAACAGAACAAGTCTTAAAAATAACTGGGTCATTATCATTAAAGCTCCTTAACTGACTCCAACTTAAAAGTGCTTGGAATGGTTACGATACAAAACAAACAATTTTTAATCCCATTTTTAATGCTATGTGATCTAAACAATCAAGACATCAAAGGCTGAACCCTTTTTTACAGAGGATTTTTCAGCTTAATGGCACTCAGTTTTCCATTCTCCCCTTTGTCCCTCTCCCTTCAATTTCCCCGTTTCCACCGAAAGATGTGAAACCCTTACCATGCTGCTGGGGGCCAGATCTCCTGCCATGGAGACCCCGTTCAGAACAGTCAGAACCGCTTCATTCACAGGTCGCTTCATTTCTTTTTTAAAATAATCATTAACTTCAAAGCACGGATAAATGAATCAACATATCCTCTAAATTTAGTAATCCAAAGATTGCTTCCATTTGCATCAGAAATGCAAGACAACTCTGCAGGGCCAATCCCCCGCTGCCGGGCTTGTCATGTCAAATTCCCACCTGATGGAAACACCGCTTTAATTGACTCAAGCACGTAATCCGTTTGACAGCACACCCGACTACCATAGCGCGACATACCAGAAAGGATTTTTCAAATTGCAAGGCGATTGGACAGGCAGTTTATAGATAGCACACTTCTACCCCAAACCACGTGAAGGAGGATTGCTGGTGCCAGCGTTGCTTTTTTCAGACTGCGGGTTGCTCAGCAGCACCAGGAATGAAGCCAGAGGAATATGACGGACCAAGTATGTCATTCAGGTTCAGCTCATAAAGAGACCACAGGGGTGCAGTTGATAGGTGAGCTTCAAAATATTTGGTAGCTCGTTTTAAAATATCCAAAAGCTAATCTATAGCTCATGCCTTGTCCCATGGGAGGGCCCTGCTGAATGAGCTTTCCTTGCCAAGCACTCGCCTTGGGCATCATTCATTACGCGACACCTCAAGATCACTATACCCACCATTCCCTATCCCTCTACAGTTCTCCGGTACCTGCCTCAAGCATGTGATTTCCCCTCATGCCTTCAGGTCTAGCCATACATTTTAGGACACTCTATATTCCTATTCAATTTCTCTTGGGCATCAATTGTTCCACTGCCAATTTTTTCAAGTTACATGAGCTACTGAGTCTAAGGTTCACCCTATTTTGCTAGCCAGGACACCTGAAAGCCAGAAAAAGATGTATCCCTGTGAATATTCCCCTGTGAGGGGCTGAAGGGAAAGGAGCTGCCCTCCTCAGAAAACACAGCATCTTTGTGGGTGAGCAGGAGCTTGAAGAGCGCGGAAAATGGCGGGCCAAAGAGAGGAAACTAAGAGGCTTTTAAAAGTCTTGGAGAAGACTAGGCAGCATCAAAATTCAGGAACCTGAAGTCTGCTCATGGAGCACAGGGAATCCTGCTCAGTTTAACCTTTCCAATCACCCCAAGTTGTCTCAGTTGGGGAAGCACAGAAAGACACTGCTATCTCATCTCCTGTGTTTCAACACATTCAGGGTGAGTTGTTAACTGTTAGGACACCAGCTCAGTAAAGAAAGAGTTGTATGCTGCAGAAGTGAAAAACAGACCTTTCAAGATATCAGAGTATTCAGACCTTGAATACTCTGATATCTTGAAAACCTTCAATACTAAGATGTATTGAGTTACACAGCACCCTCACACACCAAGACAGTATATGCACAAACTTAGTTTCACCCTCTTCCTTCTCATAACTCTCCTTATGTTTGCCCAATTATTTAAACTGTGATTTCTTCAGAGCAGGGGCTGCCTCCCCTTCTCACTGCTGAGCTGTCCTTGGATGCTACTGTACTAGTTATCAATAAACACAAAATAAAACCAAACTCCACCTTTTCTGTAAAGTGAGTATAACAGATACAGTTCTGTGGGTCATTGCTTTATTTATTTATTTATTTTTTGTAAATAGCAAAATCTAACTGCTGATGTTTATTATGAGCAGTAACAAAAGACTCTGCCCTAGATCAGGATCCTGCTGCACTGGTGTGCTACTGCACTGTTTTGGAGTGTTTCTTCGTTTTTTCTTTTCTTCCCCCCCGCCTCCTTTTTCTCCAGAGAGAACTTTAGAAAACAGTCTATCCTAATTTCATTCTGTTTGGGCTGCATGATCACAGACTGTGTAAAAAACAGCTCAGATTTGGTAAATGAAAGCTCTATCACTGTATCTACGTAACTATACGTAGCACAAGGAACTGCTCCATTCGATTTGTGGGGCAAAAATCCGTAAGACTGTGGCAATGCCCATCTGAATTCTCCAATGCTCGATAACGCCACATATCAGAAGCCCACAGTAAACACTTAGAAGTGCACACACAACTTGACACAATTTGTCTCTCTAGTTTGAAAACACTGTGAATAGGCAACGAATCTAACCTGGCTACTGTTTGAACCTGCAAGTCAGACAGTTGGCAATGAAAGTCATATGGAAAAAAGAAAACAACCTGAGAGACACTGCGCCTTCATTTAGGCATAAATCTTTGCCTAAGAATACCTTTTTAAAAATAAATCAGATGGCACTGCAAAGGCACTAATACAGGCCTGAGTACACATATGCTTAATAAATAGATGGGACAAAGTGGAACATTCCTGATTTATTTATACACTTAAACCTTTTTTTACTGCTTACTGCAATCTCTTCAATTTCTTTGATTGCTTTCATTAAGATCATTATTGACACTGTCCAGTGTCAAACAAGCAAGCCTACCAAACTGGAATAAGCATGTTAGTGAATAATATTTACCTTTAAAGGTGGCCTGAAAGTTCCTTGCTTCATTCACTGGGCAAACTTCAGATTAACGACTGATGCCGTTCTCTTTCTCCAGCACTTTCAAGCTTCATATTGAAGCAAGATTACTAATATATTGTATTGAATGATCCCACTCGAGAACCCTAATAGCGATCAGATGGTTTCCCTCCATACTTAATACACTCTCTTTAGTGCTAGCCAAAGCCCTTATGTTTTGTGGCTATAAATGGTGACATGTCCAGGATGAGAAAACCACTGTGTGTACAAGATAGGCAGTTGGTACTTTAGGGGCTGCTAATTTAGGGACTGCGGCATTGAGAATTTCATTCACTAGTATAACCACAGCATCTTCACATGGTCTAGAGGCGTCGCAGAGCGGATCAGAAACGCTTGTTCCAGCACATCCTGCTTGAAATGGACAATGCCTCTTTGAAGTCAAAGAGGGAGAAAAAGCAAATCATTCCCCAAACCACAAATAATTTCTCCAGCCGGTACCAGCTTTGATAAGGACAAACAGCATGGGGCACCACAGCCTTCTCTCCAACACCAGAGCGCATTGGCATAACTGAGTCCTATCTGATGAGATGCTTCATGTCACCCTTCCTGAATTTCCCAGGCTGAGGTTGCTCACCCTAGAAACCACAAGTCTGAGAGTGAAATATCTCACAGAATTAAGAGTATGGCATTGGACTTAGATGGTGTTTTACTTTATACGCAGGGCTGTGTATTAGACTTCCCCTTCTCCTTCCTCCTCTTGGGAAAAAAAAAAATCCGTGTGATTTTTGTGCTTGCAGTAGACAAAGTGGTATCTTTACAACTACCAAGATTGAAACCTTTTACCAACAAAGAAAAACATTGTCCCAGTGCGCTCTGCCTCGACCTGGAAAAGCAACTTAAGAGGTGAAAACATTCAGCCTTCAGTGTCTCTGCTAAGATTGCAAATAGCTCTAAGGCCATCAAAAAATCTACTATGACTAAAGGCAATAACCAATTAAAAAATAGGAATTTTCATCTAACTTATTTCCTGGATGCCTCTAGTGATTAGAGGTTTCTGTTGCCAACTTGCTTTTTTTCTTCTTCTTTTTTTAAATAAACAGTTAGCTCTGCCAAGTCCCCCTTTGCTTCATACATTTTAGATAAAATTCTCTTGCCAAAGCAACAGAACCGTGCTGTGATGAAGGCCACTCTCAGAAGCATATAAAATCTCAGTAAGCTCATCAATAAAATGGCTACTTAACTCCTATCCTAGGAGGGAAGTTTTAAGACTCTGATGTATGACTTTGCTGATGACGATCAAAGCAATGAAATGAATTTAGCGCTCGCAGGAGCGCACGGCTGACTCAGGGGAGACGGGGAAGCGTGCACCATGCAGTTTGCTCCCTGTTGCTCTACAGGGTTACCGCCAGCCAAGCAGATACAGGGGCCCTGCACAATACAGGGCCTCTACAGCTCTGCTCTCCGTGCCTCACGCACTCCCTAACTCTTCACTCACAAACATCTGGGCTTGACGCATAGTCTACTCCTCCAAACATAGATTACAAGAAGATACGTGAGACTACAACTAGAAAAGTCTCTTCCCTGCTTTTCCTCTTTCTTCAAAAAGAACACAGCCTAGTCCTCCTCCTCCCATCTTTCTTGACTCCTTCTCCACTTTTCTTCCTCATTTTCTCTTTCAAATGTTTCTCTTTCCCACATCTTCCATTTCCTTTCCCCAAATCACTTAAACACTATTTGAAGGAAGATGTTGGCTCAGTAGAGATGATCTAGAAACATCTGCAATTGTAGCTGCTTCACTCCACCAGACCAGCGTACCAAATCAAATTTTTGGGAAAGGAAACAATGTTACTTTCTTCCATATACCCAACATATCCCAGACTTTTGGGGGGTTATCTTCCAGACTAAGAAATGATAGCCTTTCTGTTGACAGATTCACATTTAGCTGACTCTACTAGAAAAAGTGCCCACGTACTCATTGCAGCTTCAGATGATGATGGGTTTACACTCTCTACAACCCTCTGTGTTTACAAACACAGAGATGACAAGGGCTCACATACTCTGGATCTCTGCAAACTGCTATTTTATTCATTTCTGAAATTCTTCCAGAGAAAGGTAGCGAAAAGAAAAATCTCCCTTACTGCAGTATTTCAAAACCTCTATATATCATTGCATTCCTGGGATACAATAATATCTTGGGTTTTTTATAGCTTTACTGCTTATTATCTTTATCAGTGCTTAGTATGGATTTGTTGTGTGCCTTTGCTAATGGATATATGGTTCATACTAGTTGGAAAATAGCCAGTGACTGAATTCAAGGTGCCAAACTGATAGCTGCAGACCTATATCAATCCTGTCAGCAGTCTCAAAGCTCACAGAAAAAACAAACAAACAAGAACAAAAAACCATAGACCGCATACCCATTTCTAGTTAAACAAAGAAAATTGGATTTTTATCAGTTCGACTGTCACCTTTTACATAGCACTGTTTTGTCAAGAGCCACTAATGAAAGAGCTTAGCAGCAGATAAAAGACATGTTGCTTTGGCTGAATTCATAGGTCTATCTAAAACATTTTACAGCAAGAATTATATTACATTCTTTTCAGAGCTCTCTGAAATAGGATTACAAAGCACGGAAAAAGATGTCTTAAAATATATATCTATATTATTGCATATGAATGAGCAGCTTCAATTAATAATGATGTCTCAGAAGATTTGAGTTTTACACATAGTCTCAGTGGAAGTTTAAATACACTGACTGTCTGTAATCCATATTAATGTTGGCTGACAGTTTGAATAGATGCCCTAGAAAAGAATGAATGGGCTTTAGTCGTTTGCTAATACGTAATCTGAGAGTTAACATGTTCATTTCCTTAAATGACCACACACTGCATGTGCATGACCCTGGGCACGGCATTTCACTCCACCAATGCTCCTCTCCAATACTGCTTCAGTGCTTCACAGAGGCACTGTAAGGCTAGAATGCCTCGAGATTGTGAGCTGACTGCATACTGCGTGTGTAGAGGTCTGTACAAAGACTTTAAAAAGACAGAACTAGTTGCAGGATGCTGCAAGAGACCTGCAGCGGGTTTGGACACCTGAAGGTGCTTCTGAAAAATGTACCCAGCATCTCACTGGTACCAGAGGAATGTAAGAAATATCTTGAAAGTTGAAATGAAGTTCTGAATCAACATGCGTATTAACAGCCTTTAACTATCCTCTAAGATAGTTAAAAGATTGAGTATGAAAAACGGGATGAAATTAGAGTCACAGCAGCAGAGCAGTAGAGGAAGCTCTCCCCATAAAGCTAGAGATGCAAACTCAAGTCCTTTTCCAGAACCACATCCAAGGCTACTGCTGGCAGTGCAGCTGCCAGCAGAAACCTCTCCTTTCAGCTGAGGACTCAGAGCTGAGTAAACAACATGCTAACCACATAATTTCTTCGTGGAAGGAAACCTGTATGCCATAGCAATGCGCACCGGATGGGATAACTAGGCTCAGATAGATCACTGACCTTCCTTAAGAAAAGGCCCCAGAAATGGAGGGGGACAGAGTTAGTCCGTGTCACCTTACCAAATTCCCAAAGAATCCACAGAAATGCACCCAACAGCTCGGTTTTTCTGTGGGTGCATCTCAAGAGGGCTGGGATCACTGGGTCTTGGGTATTCTTAACTGTTTCTTTAATTTTCTTTACTGAAAATAACACTGAGAGTTCACTGCTGGGAACTACTTGGCTGTCTTTCTACGAAAAGGTTGAAAGCACTTATATATATGCATTTATGCTAAGCTATTCTCTCTTTAATTATCACTGAGGCTGGTTTGTCACAGTAAAACAATTTTGGGGAAGTCAAGGCTTTGAGACAGCACAAAATGCAAATGCCATCATTTCACTTTCCATAAACGGAAGGCATGACACCCGTTTTAATAATGCTGTTTTATCTAGAATTATAAAGGAAAATATAATCAAATAATCTTCTGTTTGAAAACAGGTTCGCTAGTTCAGAGTTGCAAAGGCCTCCAGAGACACCATGGGCTCTCTGAAATCAATGGCAGCTTGCTTTCCTCCCCCCATCACATCTATTCTTCCTTCCTGGACGTGTAGCACAACATTCAATCCCATACTGATGAAAAAATCACTTTTAGAGGAGGTTACTCTGTTATTTTCCAGGCATTTTCATGTCATATAATTCTCTTCCTCGCCAATATAGCCTACAATGGAGAGGATTAGATACAGTTCCAATGATTGCAAAGCACATAACACAGCCCTGAAGACGAGGAGCTCTGGAAGAAGTTCACAGGCAGAAGATAATGGCAACTCCTCCAGAGTCCCACCGTTCCCGCAGAGATTAGGGCTGGCTCAGCAAGCTGCAGTGACTGGCAGCTTCACTGCTAGTATCCTGTGGCCTAGCAGGCTCGGGCAGCCAGAAATTTAGATTTTCCAGAAGCTTTGTATGAGCACAGCCTACAAACCCATTACACACCCCAACACAGACCTGCAGCTCCACTTGGCCATGCTTCATTCCTACATAAAGGGATCCATCTTGTTAGTTGCGACTTGTACCTAAGTTACTTCCGCAAGGAAATTAGGCATCAAAAACTAGTCCTTATTTTAACAAAGCATACATATTTAAAAGTAAAAATTAAATGTTCACTTAATTTCAACTTTCAGCAAGCTGTGGCTTTTATGTAGGGTTTATTTTTTGGCTGGGACACTAAAAGGTGAAAGAAGTGACCTATGCCAAGGTGAGAACTAGAGACCGGCTAAGGAAATGGTATGCTTTCTACTCCGTGTGCACACAGCGTGTACTCAGATACATGCACATCACCACCTACACGCCCAGCTACCAATGTATAAAACGCAGCAAATCACATCAGAAGCAAACCAGTATCGATATCTAACTTTGTTACCAAACCCCTGGGTGAAAATGATTTTAACAGCTATTCAGTTGGATCCCTGCTAAGGAACTCATTAATGAATTTTAAAAAGAGAACTCTAATTTTTAATAAAAAGAGTAAGCAAGCAAGCAGGGAAAAAATACAATACATCAAAATAATCTTGCCATTTATGCTGACATAAATCAGCAGTTAATCCATCAAAACAAAAGGGATTACAAAAACATATGAAAAGACTCAACCCATTTTTTTTTTTTTTTTACACTCATTTTACACATCTCTTGTGCTCCCGTTATTGCACTATTCCTTTTTTGGCAGCAGTGTCCCTACTGGCTGTAAGATATCAAATTTTCCAACATATTTCAAAGCAGCCAGGCACTAATACCTGGCCTGCAGCTATTATATAGCAAAAGCAGAAGTCACAGGATTAAAACTTCTACAAAGTTTTTCGAACTTGAAGCTAAACTTCCTGAAAAAATACATTCACAGAAAAGTTTAGCTACCACCTGTCAGGACCCTGCTCTGCATTTGTGCAGCACTGCAGCCAAGCTATGACACCTGCAAGACCCGCCTGTGCCACAATCACGGAAAGCCTGAATTTACAGACAATCCACAATTTGGTATGAAGAGTTTTGACCTTAAAATTACTTTAACACTGACCTCTAGTGACAATAGGTGAGAATTTACCTCTTTTGGGGGCTGCCCATTTGGGAATGCTTCTTAGCAATACTTTAATTACTGAGCTCTTTCTTGAAGCTCCGAATCCATAGCTACTCCCACTTCAAAGAATATGTGTTAAAGATGAACCTCCAACTCATGTATGTTAGCTGCGGTCATGGGTGAATTATGGGTGATGCACCACAGTCTGTACAGATTTTACGACTGCATCCAAACCTCTGTTCTCATTTATTAAAAAAAAAAAAAAGCAACAAAATGTACAAGCAATAGATTTCAAGCTTCATAATTCAGCAAATATCTATTAACATAAACTAAGCATAACTAATGACAGGACATCTGCCCACATCTGCAGGCAGACAAACAAAACATTGTCTCTCATCTCCAGGACTGTAATAACAAAACTCAGGGTACCAGGGTAACCTCTTCCCCTCCAGTGCTCTGTAACAAAAGTATCTTTGTAGCTCTTGGCACAGCACCTCTACAGCTTTCTCTACAAAATAGGATGCAGCGGTCTGTCGGTCTGTGCACCCAAGGGAGCAGGTATTTGGCCCATGCACCTATTTAAATGCATGCAAGCGTTAGCATGCTGAGACTCAGCTGCTGACCCTCTGCTCTCAAGGAAGCAGTGAGAGCTCCAGCTGCCACCCCAATACCCAACCCATGTTACTATCTTTATGGTTTTGGGGGAGTGAGAGGGTGATGGCCATGAACCACTGCAGGGAAATGTTTCAAGAGAGAGCTTCAAGTGGGAAGTGCTTTCACTGGGCATGCTGTTTGGTGAACCCCTGTAGCATTTTTTATGCATATGAAAATAATATGCATATGTATGAGTATGCACATGCATAAATACATATATATATTCATACACACATATGCATGTATATATGCATACATACACACTCATTCCCATATGCTGCATTAACCCAGTCCTGGTTTTGGCAGTCGAAGCTGTCAACTCCTTTTCATTCACCTGAAGTATTCCTTTGTTCCTTCTGCGTAAGGAAAGCCAGCTGATCCCTTCTGTCAAAACTTTGGCAAGACCTTTAGAGTACGTGCATGAGGGCAAACCTCTTTCCTAACAGAACTAAAATGGACTGGGGCTACAGAAAGGAACATACATCCCTCGGCCAGATTTTCCTCCAGGAGCGCAACCTAAGGACATTGGTGCTGCCTATGACCTGGATGCTTTGTCAGGAGGCCAGAAACCTGCCGGCTGGACCTCAAAGGATGAGAAAGACCTTGGGACTAACTAACCCCAGCGCTGGGTTAAGTGCAGGTGAGCTTTATGTCACCTGAAACCATAAAGTCTGCCTTTGCACTGGCTGGATTCTGCAATCTATATAATTCATTTAATACTAACATGACTTGCGTTAAGGGATATTTTCCTTTACTGCCAGCTATGCATCAGGAGCATTTGGCTCCGGTAGCAGTCCTCAAAATCAGAGTCCAGAAAACCTCCCCTGCTCAGGAACCCAAAACCTGCTTCAAGGACTATAAAGGTTTCCAGGCTGCTCTTCCACACAGCCACTATATCAGAGATGTTCATGAAAATGTCTTCCAGCACACCATTTTCGCTAGCTGATGGCAGAGACAGCAGCAAGGCAAGAGGCAGAGCGCCCGAGCCCCCAGGGAGTTCACACCCCAACACACCAGAGCCAGAAATGCTTCATTTATACATGTGCACAAACTCCCCTCTGCATATGTTTAAGGATAACTGGCGCTACTCTCATATCATTCTCACTGGAAGGAATCAGTTCTCAGGGGGTACTCCTTAACTAAAAACCAAAAAAATCCCAAACCTCCCCTGCCTCAAAACCCAAGAACAAAAAAAAAAAAAACCACGCACTAATAACGTGAAACTAAGAAGTCCTCTCATACTGGCAAATACATTACCTAGCCACAATGAAAACTTCACAACGGATAAAATTTCTCTGCTGAAGCGAGCAAGAAAACCAGGAGCGTGGGTATTTGCCAGCGCCGCAGGCACACACACACGTCGCACCCCGATCCTGCGCTGGCAAGCGAGCCGAGCAGGGCTCAGGAGCATGCACACACGCACCGTGCTGCCCCGTGCGCCGGCACCTTGGGGTTCTCGCACGTTTTAGCGGCTTACCTGACCACGGCAAAGCAGGACAGCCAGCCAAGGAGGAAAACGTACCTCATTCTAACAGGCAAATCAAAGCACAACCCGTGTTTTGATTTAATGTTTAGGCTACACACCAGGCAATGAGATTTCCTTATGTATTTCAGCTGTATGTGGGAGTGCTTATGGACCTACAGGTATAATTAGAAATAAATATACATGGAAGAAGGGAAAGAGAGAGCGAGAGAGACTAAATAACGGGTGCAGAGTTGCCTGCAAGCTGTCATAGCCAGTGCCTAGCTTAGACCTTAGCATCAGCGTGAGCTGGTCCTCAAAACGAGCACTGACATGCTGGCAGCTGCCAAACCACCATCTAATCCCTTCATTAGCAATACATCAGGGTAGCAAGCTGCCACGTCAGGAAAATAATTAGCTTTCCATCATGGGGCGGCATATTTCTGCACTGCATTGACATGAATAACTCCATAACCTGGTATGATTTATTTGCTTATTAGGTCTCTCTTTTTAATTAACTTAATCATTTTAAACATGCAAAAACTACAGCTACAGAGACCCTTTTGACCAATCGCAGCAATGGTAGACAGCAGGGATAGCTAGTAGACAAGCAATCTAGGGGTGACCTATCTTCAGGCTATTATTTAAATAAAGTTTGATAGAATAGTTGAAAGCAGAACATGCCAAAAGACATCCTCGTTATCTCTTTTTCTGTCACCTGCATGTACCGAGTAACTTCAAAGTATTAATTTTAGATGGTACTGCTGTGTTCGAGCACACCTCAAAATGATGGGTATGTGGGAACGTGATTCCTCCTGTATTAAAGACTTCTTAATTAAATATATTTTTTGCCTTAACAAGAAGATACATAAACTTCAAGGATTCATTTGGCTGGGCTCAAGTGAAGGTAGCCTAATCGTTTTTCTGCAAAGCACTTTAAAAAGAGACAGTTCAAAAACGAAATTCTAAGAGGTGGACAGTATGAAAAATGATGACAATGCTCTGCTAATGCAAAAAGAACTCCGATATGCAAGTTTCTTCCAGACTCTAGACTCTGCAGCATGTGGGTTAATATCCTTCAAGCATTTTCAGTGTCGTTAGATTAAGGCTGATATTTTATTCTTTATTTTAATCCCAGGAAAATGTGTATCAGTACTATCTTGTGCAGTGTGTTACATGGCTTAATTACATGGTGTATTAAAAACCTTATTATGTATAATGCCTTTTGATTTTCTTTCATTCTCCCTTGCTGAGTGTGAGGAAGCTTTTTATTGTACTATCCTGCCATTGTCCTTCTCCTGCTTCCCCCAATGAAACACTTTATCATGCGAGGTTTAATTCATGTGCCATCCAAAATAGAGACCTAATCTTTTCTCACAGGAGAGTATTTAGAAGTGTTTAGAGCTTTTTTGCTGCTCTTCTCTGTACTTCTGCAACCTTCTTCTGCTGAGTGCTCAGCAACCACAGAACATCATACAAATCAGGAGGGAGGAACCAGTCTTTCTATAACAGCATACTTCTAATAAATGCAAACCTATCTTAATGAAGCCTGACAGATGTTTACATAAAGCATTTCACAGTGATATTTAACCAAAACTGCTTGGCAGAAATCTTTACAAGAGCTCATCAAAATATCCAACCAATTCTTTCACTGCCTGACACAAGGTTACACTGAATTTCATTAACCATTGTGTTGTCTTGCTACTTGGCTTCATAAGATATCATTAACAGTCACTATTCTCTCTTGCTAGTCTATCTTTAATTGGACTCACTAACTGAATGCCTCCCCCAAAACTGCCAAATTTAAGCAGCGACTTCCATTTTGAAGTCAAAAGTTGCAGAGGGGTTTAGGCCAAGGGTTTTGGAGGATATCATGAAAGAGGAACAGGAACTATTCTGGAGTATAAGTAGTAACATCTCTACTTTTTCCTGGGAAAAGCAATTAACATCACAGTCTTGCAGAACTACCTTTGAAAAGGGACACTATGTATTGTGAGCCAGTATTTCAAGCACAGGAAGCCTGGAAGGAATTGCTTGGATATAAATGTTCTTTATTCAATGCTATTCATCAAATCGTATTTTGCATTCTGTTTGTTCCGTTTCCTTGCTGCTGCCTTCCCTTACAAATTCCACTGCAAAAGAAGGAAAAAAAAATAGCCACACAAGTTGGGTGAGCACATAGTGAAAATATGACAACCCTGCCCTTTGGTTACTGAACAGAGTGTGACTCAAAGGGGCTGCTTGCAAGTACTTCAAAAAAAGGGTGGTCACTGGCCAGCAAATGGCAAATATTGCAAGCGTGGGAAGAAACGGAAAATGGGGTTCTAGAGGAGGAAAATATTGATTATCCCCCAGACTGTTAGGGGAGCTGGATTTACACATGGAACACTTTTAATCGTTCTGCACTTGCTCCCATTCAAGGACCACTCGCGTAGAAACAGAGAGAGCTGCAGAGTCAGCAGAAAAACAGAACATTTGGGAGAAAGTGATTTTTTCAGTAGGAAGTCATTCCTCTAATGAAAATTTAAATAGCACCAGTGTAGGCAGTCAGAAAACACTACAGGGTTTTTTCCTAGGTGAAAACAGCAACAAAACTTTCTGGTTGTCTATCATCTTTGGAACGCTAATCATTTTGATAACCATGCTAGAGAAGGTAAGGAATTATCTATTTACTTTTTTATTTATTTAAATCACAGCTGTACAGCTGAACATGCTCAAGGAAGCAAAACTGCATGGATAACTACTCTCATGGAAGCGATCTAACGATTCCCAAGGTGAAGGCTGCTTCCAAGCATTTAAGACTCCAGCTGATAAGGGCATTTGACTTACTGGGCAAAGGTAATCATCAGGGACTTAATTCAGGACTCTCAAATCACCAATTGTATGGGGGTTTCCCCAGTTTCAGTAATTTGAAATGGTAATACATTTTTTTACAAGGAACATAGCAAGAAAAGCATTAACAAACATTACAATTTTACAAATACTAATCAAAATAGTAGAGGCTTTTAGCTTCTCCCCTAAGCACCTGTTCCTCTTGTTCCTGCATAACCCCTTTCCAGATACACATGCAGACATACAAGTCAGGCCCTGGTCCAATTAACGTCAGGAAATAGACCAAGTTTTGTTAGTCTTCATCAGATCTCCACTTCACGTACAAATACAGTTTGAACAGGACTGGAAGAAAACTTCCGAGATGGCTGTCACAAGCAAGCCTTTGCGGCTCATTTACCCAGCGAAGAAATCCCAAAGAAGGGGGAGTTGCAACGAGATTAACCAGAACTCGCATTAACAGTGCCGGCCTGCATGAATATTGCATCTCGGCTGCAGAGCGCCAACGGCCACAGAACAGCAAAGTGCTGAGGAATGAAGTCTGGAAACTTCACCTTAAAGAAAGCAGCCAACTCCCTGCTTCCAGCAGTCAGCAGGTCACCTGAAACAACTCACGTCTTCCCTCACCCCTAAACCTTAGCTTCCTGTGAAAAAATAAGCACAGGAAAAGATTGCACTGTACTTAGAAGTAAAAGGAGATCGTGAATATATTGCCAATATAGTAACATACACCACAACACTCAAAGCCAGGCAAATGCCTGAATACCCGATTTAACTTAATAAAATAGCACTGAAGACGACAAAAAAAATACAAAAGCCAACATACAAAGTACACATCTTTCTTCATGGTTCCCTTTAATCACACTGCAAAAGACTAGTCAGACACATACTTCTTCTATTACTTGTGTTGTTATAGCACCTGAAGACCCCGATCATTGCTATAGCTTCTACGTACAAACAGGATCATGCGCCAAGAATACAACTGACAGCTCACACGGACAGTTACTTGGCTCAGCTAATGTCAAGTAATACATTAAGCTATGGTAACTAGATCTTGAGCCAGAGACGGTTTCAGGACTGTCTCTGAGACCATAATTTCATCAAGTAGAACAGCATACTACTGATACACAATTTCACTCCACGGATATAGCATACCGTAAGACACGCACGCACATATTTCATACCTTGGAATCCTACATTCCTTCCCTATCTTTTACACAATTCCTACTAGCGACACATACAAAATCCAAGCAGACCTCCAATAACAAAAGAAGGGAGCAATTAATGCTGGGAATACTTTCTCTAATGAATAAGGAACAAGACCGGCTGTTAGAAAATAGTCAACTCCCTTCATATTAAATTTTCTGAACTTTCTTCATACAACAAAGAAAGAGTACTGGAGGCAGTGCGTGGAGGGAAAAACTGCAATCCAAGCTTCAGAAAATACTTTTTATAAACATATATATATACAGAGAGAGAGAGAGAGAGAGAGAGAGAGAGAGAGAGAGATTGAGATTTTTCATAGAAGACACTGATGGCTTCATTTTGAGAAATACAGGTTAGCCACTTCCCCGGAAAATGAGCAAACCCCCAAATGGGTCTCTAGGTAAAACGTGCAGTTATCAGGGAAGACAAATCAAGCAATAGCACGTAGTTTACTGCAATACCCTTGTGGATATTAGCATAAAGGCACTTTCCTGTCTGATCCAGGAGCAGCTTTCAGGACTACTTGGTACAGCAGGCATGTGAGATGGCTGTGGAAAGCAGCACAAGGCATATCACATCTTTTTTTTTTTTTTTGGGGGGGGGGGGGGGGTGGGCAGTTAACATGACAATTGTCAGAAAATTTATTCTCCAGAAGAATCTCAGTGGTGCTTTTGGTGGCAGCAAAGACAACGCTTCCATCTTTCTGCTCCTGGAGCTGAAGCAGAACATCATCTTTTACTAGTGCAGGAATTATGATGCACAGAAGTTCAGATCAATTCCACCAGGACGAGGCAGCTGCTCATTTTTCACACTCACCTGGGACTGGCACTGCTATCCAACTGCTTGGGACACATTATCATCTCTCTTTGCTTTGAGCCACAGGAAAATGAGAGGATTTCTCCCCCTGCTCAAAGGCAGTTTCCACAGAAGTGACCGGCACAGCAGAATTTAGCCTTGATATACCAGCTAAACCCATAGGAGCGGGTGAGAGGAAAAAACCTGACTGCAGAAGAAAAACTTCTTGGACTCACTGAAGTAACCAGTAATGAGAAAATATGGCAAAGTGAACGCTGGCAAGTCTATAGGATACGCTGCTTTTATATTTTAATTGGCTCTTCTACATTCTACATCCTCCTAAGTACAGAAGTACTACTTTTAATATTAAACACTAGTGTAACCATTCTGGTTGTCCTTGTGTGTCCGAGCAGGACAGGATGCTATACCCTCAGGGACAGATACGTCTACCCTTTTAACAGCAGAACCCCCCAACTAAAATCACTGCAGTTTCTTGGTTTAAAAAAAAAAAACAAGCAAACAAACAAAAAAAAAACCCAGATGTACGCCCAGGGTGACCAGACTATTTTGTCATGTCTTCAGGCAGATCCCTCTCATCCTCTGATAGCTTTCCATCATTAGATAATCATGGAAGTCAACACAACGTGTGTACTGAAGAGATACCCTTAGAGGGAATGAAAATATATAGAGCTACCAAGGCAGTCCAGCATGAAAAAACCAAGTCATCTTGTGTGTGTGCATGCATGCACGCACATCTGTGTAAGCTGGAAATAACAGGGCATAGGTATTTGGGGGACAAATTTTTGCTCAGCCCACTTCGTGGTGGTAATCCATGTACAGGATTCTGATTTAATGAAGGGGAAAAAAAAAAAAGGCACAAAACGGTGGCGATTTCTGCAGTGGAAGCCCACGAACCTTGTTTAGCCACCAGCTTTCCCAGAGTAAACAATAAATGAGAGAGGGGAGCAAACAGACGGAGCAGGTTAAAGCGGGTTCCTTGTATTAAGATGACATAGACTGAACTTGTTCTTTATTTCATTAACAAGAAACCAAACTATTAAGAGCTTATCGACTTCACCTATCAGATTTGAAAACCACTTTAAACAGCCATTGAAGCTGCTGGCCAAAAGGGGTAAGTCTGATATTCTATTTTCAGTAAGTAGCTGCCAAGATATCTGCTACAGGTTTTCACTTACCTGCATAGTCACTAGGTAATTTTAATGACATACCATTAAAGTTGCATAAACAGCTGTATTTTTCCTACTGAAACATTAGTATTTCTGGGTTTACAGTTCAATATTATAAATTATTTTGAGAAGTACAGCCAATTAAAACAGAAAATTTGTGCACCTTTTGCTAAGTGGCTCTTGCACATAAAATCATGGAACAAATACTGTCCTCCATACTCAGTAAATGCTGTAGATCAGAACAAGCAAATCATGTTGGCACACACAGTACGGGTGGCACTGGGACTAGTCTGAAATGATGGCTTGTTCATTAGATTTTTGTTTTTTAATGAAAGTTCATTTTTCAAAATGATATTCTATTTCAATCTTACAAACTGGACTTTCAAATCATATAATGACTCTCATATTTTACATCTAGAAGAGACCGCTATGGCCACCTGATTTGATACCTTGCTTAATGTTGGTTAAAGAACTGCTCTCAGGCTTTAAAACTTCTGCATCTTCTTTGTCACGTATAAATTGTCGGCTAAAGAATGACTGAAAACAGTATTTAAAACAAAAGCCGAGGGAGGCAGAGGGGAGAGTCAAAGGTATAGCTTATTTAAATCTCAGAGCAGCTAAATTCCTGATGTTTGCAATAGCCTTGCCTCGACCTCTGCCAGGACAGCATTATAATGCTTCCTCCATGGCTGAGACCGAGCCATACACGATTGAGGGAACATCATGTTTTATTGAAACACACCGCAGAAGGACATTTCATTTTACAGGTCAGGTGCTCCAAGGTGCTTGCAGCAAAGCTGAGGCAACGGGGAGCAGCGACGGCCCAGCGCAAGCGAGAGCTGTCGAGGTGCAGCTGCCTTTCAGCCGCCTGGGAAAAACCCTCAGCACTGCGGCAAGGCATGGGAGGTTCCTCAGCCCATCCCACCCTCCCTCCCTTCCACCTCAGCATCTGCTAAGGAGACACCAAGATCCACTTCATTGTGCCTGGGCCAATCTTTCAGCCATATAACGAAATAAAATCTCTGGGGGACCTTAGAACGAGGTGTCTTTTGGTCTAGCAAGCATGCCTTCCCCTCCAGGCTCCGTTTGGGCTATTGTTTTAATTTAATCCTCCTACAAACACACCTGCAAGAGCAGGGCCACGCTCAATCCCGCTGCCTTCTCGGAGGCTGCGTGCTTCACGCGAAAGCAGCGTTCAGCTGTATACGCCTGTTAGAGCTCTTACACTGAAAATAGATGTGGAACAGACAACCGCAGTAATTTAATTTACAGAGATAATTCACTTTCGGTATTGACCCCCCTCCCCAGCCAAATAAATGAGCAGCAACAAACGCCCAGCCTTTTTCTAATGAAAAGGCAATCCTCTGCTTATTTTCTTTACTCTTTCCTCACCGCTCTGCACACTGCTAATGTTTGTACCCAATCCTGAGCTTATTGAAACTGCAGTGAATAAGTAACTGCACTGTTAGTACTCTAAAGCAGGAAGGAGATCAGGATGGGGCTCTTCTTACCTAATGCAATAATCCAAAGGCAGATTTAACTTTTTGGAGGTTTTTCCTTGCTATTGATAACCTAAAGGATGAGGCTCAACATTTCAACTCACACAGGAAGAAAATCTCTTTCCCATTCCCCTCTGTCCCCACTTTGCTCCCTTGCAGGGCATATATGTAAGATGAAAACAAAACAGCTCCCTTAGTTGTAGCGACTGGAAACATAACAAGCAGATAGCCCCCCATGCCTGAGGTTCTCTCCATGAGCTGGCACCTTGTATGCTTTTTGTAAGCCATTTTGCAGAACAGACGCTTCTTAGAGCACTCCCTGTCCACAAAGAGGAAAATAACATCTCTTTTTTTTTTTGGCTTGAAATCAGTGATCCACAGCTATAATAATATCTAGGCTCTTTCTTGACAGACAGGATGGGATATAGAAGATTATTACATCTTACACACAGGACTTTGAATGGAAAGCTTGCTGCAGAGCAAAGAACACTTTCTCTTACCATATTCGAAACCAGAGGTGTGCACCTATACACGCGCACACCTGCGCAAGCCTGACGTGCAGTCACCTGTCCATCCCTCATATGAGTGGCTGTCAGCACTTTGGTGGAATCAGGTCAAAGAAGTCACCGATGCCCCCTCCTCCCCATAAAGTTGCACATACCTGCCAAGTGACTGAATTCATTCATTTCTAATAATGACAGACCAGCACCAGATTCCTCCACAATTTTTAACTAGGCATTTGTACGTGGTGCTACCAGTGATGGATGCAGCTGCCTAGCTCTGACTCCCTTGGTTCACCACCAGCAATTTATAGGCGAGGGAAGCTGGGAAAGTGCTGCGTGTTATGAAGAGCCAGGAATGGGACGGAAATCCAAGTTTTGATTTTGTACATTTTTAAAAGCACACATTCTAGTAAACGTACAGAATCCAAACTTCAGCTCCTACTTCTCCTTGCTCTATCGCTCAGGAGACAGGTCATTTCAACACAAACGGCAGGATGCAGAGCGTGAAAACATTCATTTTACTCGTATGCTTTCAACCTCTCCCCATAAAGCTGGCTCCACCTTTTCCACCACCAGATCTCATGGCTAAACTCCTTACACACATCCTAAGCTCTTTCAGTTTAGTAACATGATGTCTTGGTATCATCGCTGCTACGATCAACCTTGAAGCACAATATTATGATTGTTTCCACGACTCGCAGTCACAGCGCATTTGTTCCAGTAGGCTTGAATATGACAAGATGAGGTAAGCAAGGTTTGCCTTCTCAAGAGGCAAATCCAATCTAATGAAAAACATTCACCAGTTCTCTGAAATTCCTTGCAAAAGGTGCACGTCCCATGCTTTAAAATAAGCTCTGAAAGCAGATAGTCTAATAGTTTTTAAATCAGTTCCCCAGCTTCCTTGGGAACGTATTTATGATGCTGTATCGAAGCTGCTGAACCAGAAAAATCCAGCCTCTTCTGAACTATCTTGTTTGTGTTGTTCTTGTTAATGGCTTTTTTCCTTGTCTAAAAGCTAGCAAAGAAAACCACTCGTGGTTCTCTGACATGCACAGAAGTGACAGGACAGCTCACTGCAGTCAGCCAGCTCTGGTCACCTTGGCTAGAAATTGGGTCAGTGATGCCAGCGTACCAAAGCAATACGCAAGTAATATCGGGGGTTCAGATGCTGAGGACAAGGTGGCCCTTTTCTTGCACAGAGGCCTCAAGGAATTCAGCTTTTGTGTTCGGAGAGTGAGCAGCCTGGCCACAACTAGAGCACGTTTGCGTATGATTTTTGAAACGTGCCCCATCTCTGGGAAATAAGTCAGGGGTTGTGCGTGAGCAGCCCAGCCAAGCCCCACGCTGTCGGAGGAGCTTAATTCAAAGGCAAGTGACCGCTGGAGGATGGCCACCAGTGTCCTAGGCTGCTGCCTGTGGGAGAATACAAATTGATGGGAAAGTCAACGTTGCTCAAACAGCGTTAACACCTCTGGAGAAAGTCAGCAGGAAAGACTATGCAGGTTTAATGCAATATGCTTGTAACTCAGTCCCCGAGACTCCTTTCGTGCCACGAGTTGCCCTGTCCTGGGGAGCTGCAGCACAGCATGGTGCACACGGGAAGCAAATGTCCCATGAGCGTGCCAGAAGGCACCTGGGGACAACCAATGCTAAAGGACCCTCCGTACTGGCTAGTTACCACACCACCAACTCCCAAACCCCTGCCTTTCTCAGCAACTGTCCCTAAATGCCTCAAAAAAGGCCCAATCTCGTCTCCAAAAGAAGAGCACCTTTAAGCTGTACAGCCAAGAACAAATTCCTCCAGGGTCCGAACAACCAGTTAAGGCATGTGAAGCAATTACTTTTATATCCATACAAATGAAACTCCTCCAATGCAATTAACTATCCCTTATCATCTACTATTGAATTTGTGGAAAGCATATGCTGTACACTCTCTCCTCCCCTAGCTTTTCCACAATTTTAATCAGTTTGTTTTAGCTAACGTACTGGAACCTACCTATTTCTAGGGAAATAATATATGGCTGAAAAGTATCTGAATACTTTTAAATGTCTTTTTTTCATTTTAAATATAATTTCATTTGAGATTTTGCAGCTTTCATTTCTATTAATAAATTATCATTTCTTCTTTATAAGTGATGAGCTAGTGTGTCATGTAATTTTTTCTTCTAAATAGACCAAGACTTTGATCTAATGCAAGCCCTTGCTGGGAGCAGAGAGACTTTCTGTCTAATTTAGTTACGAAAAATACTCAATTAAACTTAGGAGTTTAATTCATTTAGTTATGAAAATTAAATGAGCTCAGTAAGGTACATTTGATTTGCCACAGGAAAAAGAAAAAAAAAAGAAGAATCTCTGAAAAGAGAACAAACAAGAAGGGAGAACAAAAGTAACTTTCACTGCTCACACTGACAGATGGATAACATGAAGAGCCTGTGTTTCTTCTAGCGTGGCTGTGTGAAACACACCCACGATGACTTTAGGCAGAATTTACATGCAGAAGCCACATGAATGTGTGGTATTTACACTCTAATTGATTCCTGGGTACCAAAAATCCTGGCAGGTCATAATCAAGTCCACTCCAGTCAAGGAAAGAAAGGACTCTTCACACTGGGAAGACAACTCCCCCCACATAACTCTTTTGCACCTCTGCTGGAAGAAAAATGAAATAATGGAAACTATTTTTGAAAAAAGGAACAACGCAATTTGGATCTCTCGGCAAGAAAGCCCCTTCTAATTTTGCAGCAGTCACTTACCATTTTTGCAGATGGGGCAACACTGATCAGGTTCGTATACTGGATCCACACACTCGGTCTGGGGACAAGCTGACACAGTGCACAGCACTTCACCATTGGCTTCACAGCGACATTTCTCACACGGAGAAACCTGAAACACAAACCCATTTATCTTTTAATTCTTCCACTTAATGCTCTCCTAAACTATGCAATCTCTGCTTTCCCATCTGCATTGCCCTTTCCTTTATCTCTTTTTTTCCCTCCTCACCTTTTAAAACAAACGCTTTTTGTGGCTCGAATAATGCAGAGAACAAGGCTGCTCCTGCAAAGTTGGAGGACTGCAGCAGCAGAAGCCACAGCTTCTGCTCTGAATCCGTGTCCCACATGCAAACGTTAAAGGGATTTTGGGAACAAGAACACTTTAGATTTTTATATAAATAAACTAAAAGCCTCCCTGCCCCATATCAGTGAAATTCCAGCAAAATAAGTTCATAACTTAATCTAAATTGGAGGTTCAAAAAGTAATTCAGCAACTGAGTCTTATATTAAAAAAAGGAGAAACGTTGCTGCATGAAATGTGAAACTTCTTTTAATGGTAATCTGTAATGCTATTTGTCCTGTTTTGAAAGCTTTTTGGTAACAGAAAGCTGCATTTTATTGAAAGTGATCATTTTCTTAGTCAAGTCCAGAAAAAAGTTCCTGCGAATTCAGGTATTTCCATAAGTTAGCAGTATTTGAAATTTTTTAAAAACTATTCGAAACTTTTCAGGAAAGAAACTGAAATCTAAAGAACAAGGGTGCAGCAACAAGAACAGGGTCATGCTTTTTAGTCTACTGAAACGTTACTGGTTTAGAAAAAGTCTGTAGAGCAGCAGTGCCATGATAATCACTTAATCAACTTATTCTAATGGAATTCACTCCAAACAAAACAGACTCAAGGCTCCATTCAGGAATGAAAGGTCTTATTCGCTACATGTCAAATTCCAGTTGTTCTCTTCAACACTCATGCCTTGGCCCCGCGCAGGCTGCATCTCTGGTGGCTTTGCACCACACTAAGGAGGTAGAGGGAGAGAGAAGCAAGGAGGCTAAAGACGGATAAGTGCTACACTGTAAAACTCGTTGCTGGGCTCCAGGAACACACTGGTACTCACGCTCAGAGCTGAGGAAGAAAGCGTAGCTGAATCTTACTACTAGCGATCCTCTCAGTTTTATTTCTCCAACAACAGAAGCCGAATAACCTCAAATACAGAACATTTTCTTTTCAGTAAAGACCTCTACCTTTCCGACCATCTGGCTCCTTCTCCCTGTTTCTTAGGTAGCCTGCCACATTATTTGCTTGCGTCTGTGCTCTGCTTGCTTGCCTCCTTGCTTTCAAAGTCCAAATGTGCTGCTGCTTGCATCGTGTTATCTCCAACTAAGAGCTCGCCGGTGCTTTGCCGCTTCTCTTCCCACCTTCCAGGACTGTCTCTTGCTTACGCGCTCATGTATCTCCTCCTACCATCCCCTCTGCTAAAGAAAGCTTAGAGTCTTTGCTGTGCTGCCTTCTGCTTTTATTATTCCTTTCTTTCAGGCTTCCTTTGCTAACTAGTTACTTCCAGTTCTCTCTTATTTTACTCTCTCCCTAGGATAAGAATACCCCAGACATAAAACGCTACAAGGCGGCACACAGTCCAATAGTGCCGATCTTTGTGGAAAACTTTGGAACAACAACTTTGTCTTGTAATTATTTATGAACTGCCACGTTCACTTGTAGAGCTGCAGTCACCGTGGATAAGGAGATTTCTGAGCCAATTTTCACAGTCAAGAGGCTCAGATATACCAGGTAATCACCGAAACTGCATGCGAAATTTTGAGTGCTGGAGCAAATTTGAGCTCCTAACTATTTGCAAGTCACTACTAAGAACCCTTTCCTCTGGAGTTACATGTACAAACAATGCTTACTAAACTATGAAAACGTGCCCTTTTGGTGTTGTTTTTTTAAAGACTCCTACTTGATCAATGCTATTAGAAATCAATTCCAATGATCGAGTTCAACAAGGTAAATCTGTTATTTGCAGTTTGTTTCAATGCTTGTTGCCATCGCTTGAAAAAGACGCATTAACAAGCCCAGTAACAGATACTCCCGCCCCCAAAACTCCGCTTAGTTGCTGTGCAGCTCAACATTAAAAGTGATGTAAAAACTAGAATATCTAATGATATTCAGGAAAAAAGACAGCACACATATGCTAGGAATAACATCTCTCATCTATAATATTTAAATATATTCTAATTAAGTAGCTTGTTTACTAGAATTACAAATTTGACAGAGACCTAAAACTCCTAGAATGAGAAGCCTTAAAAAAAGGCATCAAAAGTCCTGTGAAATGAGACACATAACTAATCTAATTTTGATTTAATAATGATGATTCATAATGATGCATTTCCTTCTTATATAGCACACACACTTGAAGTCTACATCTTTCTTCGACTGAATACACAGCTAATGCGATATTGTAATAGCAGGGTCACAACCACTCTGCCTGTGTTACAGAGCAAGGGTTTTTCTAGGGGAGTACACCTGTAAAGTACACCTTTAGAAAGTGCTGTCATCCGTCAGCTGCTGTTTTGTTCAGGTTTTTTTTTTTTCTTTCCCTCCTTACTGGGCAAGAAAAACACTCTCCAACTTGACCGCCCTAGATGGTTGTGTTGGCTATAGGAAGAGCTGCTTGTGGTTCTCTGCCACTCATGAGCCCCAAGGTGCCTCCTCCTGCCATCTAGGGACGTATTTCAATGCAGCGCTGCTCCTGGGGCAGCCACATCCCACGCAAGCCTGTGGGAAATGCATGGGAAAGCCACCAGCCATGACATTACCCCTTGCCAGGCGTGTGCCACTACCAAAGAATAGATCCTGATCCTCAGAAATCCACCGTTTCTCCACTTTTTTTACCTCAAATTCTACAATGCAACTTTCTACATCTGGGAGAGCTCTTGCAGTTTGCTAAAGTCGGCAGGACGACACGACACAACCCACCGATACGAGTAACGGTAGTAGAACTGAGCAAGTTCTGTACGTGCTCATTTTTATAAAGCTCTTTTCATGCATGCAAGTGAACCACGGCAGTTGCTAAAATGGTACCAGTGTCAATCCTGATCGGTGTACTTTTAGACTAAATGATAGCACACTGCTTTTAATCGATCATCAAGAAGCAGTAGCAACTGAAGAAAAACACCACTTCTTTCCTCACCTTAATGGCACCTTAACACTTGGATACATAATCATCACTAAAGAGGCAATAAGGCGGCGTTTGTATAACAACAGTTAAATAAATTAGAATGAAGAGACACTTTTGGTCCTTCGTTTCCTCTCCTCTGCTCCCAAAGGCCGGCCGATGCAGTGAACGTCCCATGGGTTCGTTTGGGGAACGACCAGTCTAGCACAACTCGCACTTTGTACACTTGACAGAGCCAGGCTGGACTGCAAAGAACTGGACTAGAAAGAAGTCATCAACCTCTCTCTCTGAAGCCTAAGGAAAATGCGGCTCTGTAAACCTCTGCGAGGTCTACATCTAAAATTGTTAACTACAGCGCAGCAGCAGTTCTGCCTATGCAAAAACTGAGCAAAGACGAGGAGAGGCACCAAAGCCTGAAGTACTCACCAGGCAGCCATAAAACCTCAGAAAATGGTGTACAGATGGCAAAAGCACAACTTCTTTAGAATTGTTTAAAGGGAAGTTTATGAGCAGATGTATAAATGTTTCACCATGGAGATGCAGATGCAGTAAAAAAGCAAACACACAAATGTAAACAGGTAGATTTCCCACTAGCAGGGCATGGAAGAAACTTATAGTTTGGTTTATCCAACAAGTAGTATAAACTGTCAGAATTTAAATGTGATAAATAATTCACATTGGTCAAAGTTCTGGTGCAAAGTATAATTTTAGCTTTCTCATCTCACTTCCCACATGGCAAATAAATATTAACTAAAAATAAGAATTAATCCATACATTAAAAAAAAAAAAAACCCATACAATCTATATTTGATTTCTTGAGCCTGAAAAGGACTACATTTTAAAAAAATTTCATAATCCTAAGCTGATTTGCTATTGCATTGGAATTACTAGTAATATTTTCTTTCCACTTTCACCTCTCAGGAGCATGTGAACAGGGCTAAGCTGGCAAGAAATAAACATATCAATCTCATTTTTATTTCTCTGTGCCTGCAAAGTATCACAGATGTTTCAAAAACCACGTGGGTTTCTTGACTTCCAGAGTTCTGAGTGTTATTCATAACCGTATACATGTTTTGAATGCTAGAGATTCTGTAAAAAACACCCACACGACGCAATAATTTTCAAAAATTTAGGGTTTTCCCAAACAATACGCGTAGTTGTTAGCCACCTCCAGTTACTTTTTCACACAGATCTGGAAATGACTTATGGCCCTTCCAAGCCTGCTACTTTATAAGTCACCTTGCATTTTTAAAAGAGACTAGAAGATCAAAATGCATCTTGTAGGGAATGTGCTTAGCGACCCCCAGCTCCAGTGCAGAATGTTATCCTAATCGCATTTCACCAATTCAAGCTTTTGCTCCCATTTCCACCCACATGGATTCTGTGACCCCTTTGCCTTACCGCATCCTGACACCTCCATCAGGGAGGAGTGGAGCTGCTCATGACACCTTAATGAGATGTCATTCTGCCTCCCACATATATATATATATATATATACACACACACACACACGTATGTATGCATGTAAAATCAACATGTATGTGGTTTGTTAAAAAGGAGAAACACATGCATACACACACACAAGCACAGCCTGCAGGAAGAGCCATGAGTCAAAGAAGAAACACACCAAACCTCCCATGCCCTGGTAAACCCAGCTTCTCAGTTAGCACTTGCTCTTGTTATGGGCATTTTTTGGCATATCAAGCTATACACAGTTTTATATAAACAGACTCCCAAACTTGCACGCACACTTACACATTAAGATTTGTACTGATAATTTCACCTCAAATTTAGGAGCTCATCTTTTTTTCCCCTTCAACGACGTCTGACACTCTTCCCCACAAAAAGTCGGACGCATGCAGACACACAGAAAAACCAGACCATCAGATTACCATCCACTTTGAATTCCTCCGCTGACCTTAATCAAGAGGTAGCATATTAGCAACCTCCGTAAGACTGTCAGCCTTGAACTTGCAAAACGGCCCTTGAAACTGTGTGCAATTATTTACATTTGCAATTGCTTCCACTTAGCAGCAATCTGACTACACCTGTGCATTACTTCGCCCGACATCTCAATTGATTGTGGTGGCGCACGCAAACGCCTGTTTGCGGCCTTGTGCTCACAGCGCTCGCTGCAACCTGACTTGGAACCCAACTAAAAATCAAGGTCCCTGCGCGTCAAAATACATAGGCTGCAATTGCCCTGCCTAGCTGCATCCGTCACTGTCCGTGTGTGTCCTGAATGTACATCCCTTCCCAGTCGTATTTCCAATTCTGAGTGAGACAAGGCATCAATGGGAAATGATGTTTCATTATATGGAGGCACCAATACCTCCATATAACATTAAAAATAATGCTGAAATAATGTTGAAAGCCAGAGTCTCTTCAAAACAACGTTTCTGTAAGTGCCACTGTTTAGCATTCTTTTTTTTTTTTTTTTTTTTTTTAAACACCAAGGCTGCCAGCCATGCCGAAATACCTTTAAGGTTTTATCCTCCTGCTATACTCTTAACACAATAAGGCTGCTTTTCTTCGCAGCCATTAACACAACAACACTGCATAAAGGCAGAGATGTGGAAGGTTTTAGAGGAGCACAAACAAAGCACAGGAAGAAGCCTTTAAAACTTTGAGACTGAAACCTACAGACAACATGTGCAGAAGCATCACTGTCCTGGCTGCCCTTCAGAATTAACTTTGCTGGAAAAGGAAGGATTTCACAATCCATCTCTGAAAAGGTCACACTGACTATCCACTGTTAAAAGCATCTCCTCTCTCTTTAAAGTAGAAAACTGCTGCCCAAAGCTGAGTGCATCTTTCGGGTGACATGGGAAACGGGAGGCCGAGCCATTGCTCTCTGTCATGCTTTGAAAACCACTAGTGCTCTACACATCACTACCTTAAAGACAGCAAAGGGAAAATACTGTGAATTATTCCGGAGAGAGTAATTCCACTGCTTTATCTACTTATTTTTCAAGAAGTTGAAAAATACAAGATGACCTTTGGAATAGAAATAAGTTTCTAAGACTGCACAAGTACCACAGAGAGCAGAGGTGGGAACTTATTTACAGCCTTCACAAAGACAGTTTTTTTCTCTGTCTTGAGCCGGGCTCAAGCTGCCAGACCTCTGTACTGGATTTCCCACTGCCCTCAACCTATTCTGCTGTTAAAAACACAAGTGTGTTGCTATACGGGTTTTGATCCACATCTTTATCTAACTGACATGCCCAAGCCAATACTCAGAGCCTGCTTGCAGATCCCAGCTCTGATAAGATACTTAAAGGGAAAAAGATAAGCAACTACGAAACTGGCCCCAACTCCAAAACTTTTCAGTGCACTGTAACGTACAAGTGGCATTTTCAATGATAATGACTTTGCATAATGCTGCTAAAAAGGCCCTACAAAGGGTTTCTCTATAAACCCTTTGTACAGAGGGGTTTCTCTATACTTTAAGCTATACAGCACTTAAAGTATCATTGTAATCCAGACTGTAAACCATGCTCTTACTAAAAAGGCGGCCCATAAGAGAGAGAAAATATTACATAACCTGAACAGCCCAGCTGAAAGAGCCAAAAAGGAAAAGAGAGAAATGAGCTGTAGGAACAAGGTGCTGGCACTGACAGATTACCAGGAATGGAAAATCAGCCCCCCAAGCCCTGCTTGATCCATGCAAGGTAGAAGTTTCACAGTTAACACAAGGTAAAATAAGATGGCAAGTGTAGTGGTAGGAATTCCCATAACATCCCCATCAACACCAAGTAGCATCATTTCAAGTAATATTTTTTACTGTAAATACCAAAGGACTTAACAAAGACCAGCCCTCTCATTTTTAAATGTTACAGTATCACTGAACAAGAAAGGTCATGTTTAAAGGAAACATCTTACAGCAGCGCAGATGCAGTATTAAAGCAAAAAAAATGAAAAAAGGGGGGGGGGGGAGAGAAGCCCCAAAACACGCAGAAAGCAAGAAAGCTTTTCAAGAATATAACATGGCTTTGAGTGACAGAATGACCCGTGAAATGACTTTGTTTCCATCCTTACCATGAATTCCTCTAGGGTCTGGTAGGTTTTCCCCCGAAACTCGCAGTAGTTCTTCCTCTCCTTGCACTGGGGGCAGCACTGCGTGGTGTCCACATGGACGCAGCGCGGGTGCAGCCGGGGGCACTCGGGCTGGATGCATAGCGGCCCCTCTTCCGTGCACAGGCAGGGGCAGGCGGAGGGCCCCGGCGCAAACTTCTCCCCGATGGCATACACAAAGCCGCTCTCGTCCACGCAGCCTTTGCCGCGGTAGTCCGGGTAGGCGTACTCCTCCGGGGGCTCGGGGGTAACGCTGGCCATGGCCTCGGGCAGGGACGCATCTTCAGCCACCTGAGGTTCCTCAGCAGCGGCGTCCCTTTGCTCCTGCACTTGAACGCTCCCGGATTTACTGCCCGTGCCCTGGCTATTCCAAGCCTGTTTCTGCTTAGTCCAAGACTCCTTGTTTGAGTAGTTCCTGTTTCCTTTGCTCTTCCAATCTCTGGCGCCCTCCTCCCTCCCGCTCCTGCCGATTTCATTCATTTTCCCGGGGCCCGTCTGACCGTCCCTTGTTGACGTGTGATCCCTCTTTTCCTGGCTGGCTTTTATCTCCTGTTTGTCTTGAGCCTTGGCCAGTTTTTGCACGGGTATGGTGGAGCTACAGAGGGCAACCATGAGGCAGCAGGTTACCAGGAGAGAACTGGAGAGAGCTCCAATTGCCATTGCAGTAGAGCTGGGCATCACCTACCGCATCCCACAGGGGACACTGCGTTCACATCGGAGGGAATCGCTGCACAACGCCACGCTTCCTGGGAAGAGAGCGATTAGGCACACTTCAGCCCGGGCACGGCTCCCCCTGCACCAGCGCGACATCTCAAACAATATGCAACCTGCCTCGGTAGTTTATGCAAAAGGCAAACAGCAGCCTTGTGCTGCATCCCTCCTCCTCCTCCTCCTCCTCCCCCGCTCCACAAAGCCTTATAAATAGCAGGGCTCTGGCCACAGACCCGGGCTTCCTCAGCTCCGTCAAAGTGCTACACACAACTCCAGGGAGTTAGCATTTGCAACAGCAGGTACATGCAAAAGAAATCACAATATTTAGGGGTTCTTATTGCTTTCGAACGATGCCACGTGAAGAGAGCACACGCTGAACCAAATGCAGCTCCCTAAACCACAGCAGAGTCCAGAACAGAAACCAGCCAGTTCAATCCTATTTGCTGACTGCGGGCGCGATAGTTTTCCCTAACCTTTTATTCATCCCGAAGCGCCTTTTTTTTTTTTTTTAAATACCTGCCAGTGAGCACGTTTCCTTCTGACAAGTAAGAGCAAGCACGTTAAAGCGAGCAGAGCAAAACTGCATCTTTTCGGAACTACCCAGCCGAGCGCCCGCTATGTCTGTCTTCCCAGGTTTTAAAGGCGAGGCAGAGCCGCGAAGAGTTTCTGCGGCAGAGCCTTCTTCCTTAACCCAAATCCTCCGCGAGTTTAGCGGCAGTCCTGGCCGCCGACTTCAAAACACCGCGCCTTACATCGGAAAAAACACCCGAAAAACGCACACGCTCCCCCAGCCAAGCCGCTCCAGCCTCCCGGCACCAGCCCACCCTCCGTGGGGCCGCTGCTCCGAGCCATTTAAAAGCCCTCCTCCCTCCCCCCCCGCCCCGCTCGCCCTCCCTCCGCGCAGCGCAGCGCCGCGCTCCGCTCCGCGCCAGGGCACCCTCGGCGCTGCCTGCCCAAACTTTCCGGGCCGGGCCGGGCAGCACCGCCCTCGCCCCTTTCCCCTGGGGGGGGGGGGTGAAGGTTGGGGTTTAGCCCCCCCCCCCCCAGCTTTCCCTCCCTACCTGCGCCGGCTCGGGGCGGCGAGGCGCGCTGCCAGCCCGGCTGCCATCGCGGGGCTGCGGGCGGCAGCAGCTTGTTGCTGCCCCTCCTTCCTCCTCCTCCTCCTCCTCCGGGCACCTGCCGAGCAAACACCCAGCCCGCAGCCCCGGGGGGTGAGGGAGAGGGAGGGAAGGGGAAGGGCTTCTGCCGCCGCCCCTCTCGCCCTCACATGGCTGCGCAGCGCCCGGGGCGACGGCGGCGCCCGCAGCAGCCCCGAAAGGCCGCCGCGGAGCCTGCGCGCCCGCACCGCACCGCACCGCCCTGCGGGCCCCCGCCGCCCGGCCGGGGGAGGGAGGCGAGGAGGCGGCAGGCTGAAGCCTCCCCGGAGAAGCAAGTTAGGGAAACGAAGGCAGGTGTTTCTTGGGCCGGCTGCTGCAACGCTTGAAACTTTGGCCCGAGGGCGTTTATTAGGCATGCCAACCGCCTGGCATCGGCGACACGCCGCTGGGCCCGTGGGGTTACACGTCCCCAGACGTCCAACGAGGCTAACATAGGCGCTCTCCCCGTCACCTAACGTATACACCGGCAAAACCACTTACCCTGTGTGTTACAGAGGGGTTTTCCTCCCGAGAGGAGGACAGGTGGGTGGTCGGTACAGGTGCACACACCTGCGTGGCCAGGGCTGCAAACCAGCCCTACCGCCCAGCCCCGGAGGCAGGCGGATGTGGGTGAGCACCAGCTCCTCCGGGCAGCGCAGAGGGGCCCGTCTCCGACTGTCCACAGCGCAACATCCAATTAGTTTACTCGGCTTTGTTCAAGTCTCCCTCGCTCGCCTTTCCTAGCGATGAAACGGTATACGATGTACCGGTTGCAATGCTTATTCAAGCTTTTGAGTTGGTGAGACTAACACTTTTGGCTTCCGCACGTTTGTTTTGATACGGAAAAGGGGCAGAAAGGCCTATTACAGCAATGATGGCTGAAACACAGTCAGACCGTTAGCACAGAAACACAAGAGAAAGGCTAGATAAGGGGTCCTTAAGCTTGATGCTCTTGTTCTGGAGCTGAGTGAGGGCTTGGATCAGCCTCCAGGGCTGTCTGTGCTGCATTAGCTGACCTATCAATATTATCATTTTCTGCAAATTTTGCTTGACAGATATTCCAGACCAGTCCCTTACCCCAGGCTACAGTAATCCTGCAGCCGCGGTAGGTCTTTAACCAGCCTGCTGTGCCCTGCTCGTGGCCAGGGCTGGGTTTCCCAAAGTATATGGCACCGTAATTGAGATTTTCAGGCTAGGTAAAATTTTCAGAAATGTTTTCATTAAAGTGGCAGCACTGCGGTATCAGTACTCAGGAGAGCAGTCAAAACTGCTGGATACTGAGGAGCTTTCCGTGTTTCACTGTTAAGTACCTTCATGAGCAGCTGTTATTTGTGAAATCCCAGTCACTTAAACTCTGGCACCTGCATCCTCCTGTGCAGAGCTCTTTTGGCTGCTCAGTTCTCTCTATGAACGTCTACGATTCTTGTCTAGCTTACAAAATTATTTCAGTTAACACCATCTTATCCCCCTCACTTAAATATTCACCAGAAAAACATTGATTTAGTCTTCTGAAACTTTAAAATAGAAGAACAAAGTTCTGAAGGATACAAAGGAATCAAATGTTTCCACAGTCGCCCTACTAAAATGCCATTCCAGATTGCCACAGGGCTTCTAGACTACAGACTATGTAGCTAGGGTAGGCCTTTCTCAGTGTCTGACTACTCATTAACAAGTATTTGTCTTCAAATGACCATCTCGTTTCCTCTGAATAATGAATTAAATCTTTGCCTTTTCTAAAATCAGTAATTTTATCCCTTATATAGCTTAAACCCTTACATGGAGTAAACAACCCTGTAAGTAACGTACCTCATTACTAATTTTACAAGAACTTGAATAACCATCACTGCTTTACTTAAAAGCATGAACTTTGTGCGTTTAAGAAACAGCCAGTTGTGGGTAGAGTGAGAGAGAGCGAGCAAGAGAGAGAAAATATTTGGAAAGACATGCCAGCTTTGTGAAAAAGAGAAAGAAGCCAGTTTATGGTTCTGACATTTTCACAGGTTCCCAGATGAAACTCTGTTACAAAACCTGAGAGGATGCAGAGCATTTTCAGTATTCAGGATTCTTTTTGTAGGAGAGCTCTGCCTCTCCCACATCCAGTTTTATGGCACATACATCAGCCAGGGCTGAAGGTTCAAGATATCACTGTATAATGAGGGAGGCAAAACCTCAGAGCACTTTCACAGCCACAAATCCCACGTCATCTTAGCCTTCCTGGCACCGCTATATTAAGGTAAATGCTCTCTTTTTTAACCTAAAAGATCTCATTGGACTTCAGCCTCTATTCACCCAGATTCGTAAGTATATTGAATGATGAATGGTACCTGGCACTAGGAACCTTGCAGAACTGAGACCTGACCACTTCATTAACATAAACAGTATCAAACTGCAGTACGTTATAGTCCATATGGTCAAACAGCAGATATGAGAGAAATGCTCAGTATTCTTTCTTCACTGTAGATTCTGGATTAAAAGAAGAGAGAAACAAAAGAACCAATTATTTCATGGCCGTTTTTAACAACTATTTTAATGAGAATTTCATACGCGTGGTGTCACACAGACAGCCCTGGAGGCTGAAGCCCTTACGTTTACTCACAGAATAGTTTTGGCACAAGAAACACTGGTGCAGGTTTCCCCACTCCGCTCTACCGCTAGGGAACAGTAGTAAGGACAAACTGCGTCTCTAGAAGACAATCAAATTCTGCATCTCCATTCAAGGCTCCTTCCCCTCTGCCAGAGTCTTGTCTGCATGAGAACATTGCATTAGCTAAATCAGAGTTAAAGCAGTGTGCACACTCACTTTATAAAACAGTCTAAGCTAGTTTTGTCTTAGCTCTGTGGGAACTGACTGGAACTAAAACAAAAAGAAAGTTCACAAGTGGAAATAAAAACGGTGCTGGCAAGGAATGGTTTAAATTAAACTAGTATGATGACCATCTCCATTAGACCAGGCTGGAGTCAGTGAGAACGGATTGTCTTGCTGAAGATAGATGGCTATTAGTGAGGAAACTGAATTAAAACATCCACTCTATGAGATGAGGCAGACTCAACGTTTGAAAAATATTTTTGAGGATCACCTCAATGTGAACGAGACCCCAAATACAGGATACATCTTTTAACAGGTTTAAACACACTTGTGTGGCGTGGTGGATAACAGCAGAAACACAAGATGTCACAACTATGCATCAGGACATCTAAGAGCATTTGCACAGCCGCGAGACGGACAAACCGAGGCACAGAGTATGCAGCTACTTACCAAAGCGAAGGAAGGCAGTCTCCAGCCATCGACCTCCACGCAACGCAAGGCAGACAGCACATCTTCCTTCCCATCTCCCCTATTTTAATGCCAGAAGCGTCCCCTGGTTCTGCACAGCACAGAGGGAGAGGGGACGGTGCGGAGACAGGGGGGAGAACTGGAAATGAACCTGCAGGACAACCACCTGGGGAAGCCCTCAGCTCCCAGGAGGACCTGGCCGATGTTGACAGGAAGGAAAAGCAAGCCAACAAACAATCACGCAGCAGTAAGAATAAGGTTTGGGGACGGGAGGGTTTACTGAGCCCACAGTGAGTGCAGGGTAATCTCAGGTGGTAACTATAGGGCACAAGGTGCACACCATGCGTCCCCACCCAAGCGGCTCTGCAAGTCCAAAAAAGAGGAGAAAACAGCCGGAAAAAGCGACTCCTCTGGCGCTAGACCTTGCTAGCTCGGGAAACAGATCATCGTTCCTATTTATTTCGCTTTGGTTTGTTATTCCTTCCAAAAGGAAAAGGGTTGTTATCTGAAAGGTATTTTTTATTGTGGTGCTAAAGTGGCAGTTGTTCAGACAGGTTCACATCATAGCTTTAGAAAGGTAGCAATTTGTGGAATAGTATTAGTCCAGCCATATAAAATAAGGCCTTCAAATAGCAGTCAGTCTGAAAACAAACAGAGAGACAAAGCCAAGGTGCATATTACTCTAACAATTCATGTGTACTTGAAAGGCTGAATTGTAAATAAGCAGCTTAAACAGCTTAAAGAAAAAAAAAGTCCATAACTATTTTTAAACTAGGTTAGCTTTCATCTTTTCATTTTTATTTCTTCTGTTTTCTTTATGCCACCTGTCAAAGGATGCTGAACACGTACTGCTCTAGTTCTTACTTTTTTCACTAGTTCAATGTCTATTTAAGTTGACTGTTAAGTGGTTATTGAGGAAGCATTACACAAGCTGTAGTTACAGTTGTCTCTCTTCATTAATTGTTTTTAAATTATTTGCTTTATCTCAGATAATGATATGTTACAACATTATGTCTTCTGCTTTACATGCTGAATACAAAACTTAAAAATGCTCTGTCATTTAGAGTTTAGGCTCTTCAATATGAGCACTCTTTGTACTCTGTAAATCACATTTTGCATGCTAGGATTTTTTTTTTTTCCTTGTTACTTGTAAGACAAAAAATCCTCCCTAGACAAGAGTGAGAAATTTAAGCTTTGGAAGCCATAAGTTTATGAAATGTCCCTTAAAGAGTTTTTTGCTGCTACAGATTAATATTCTAAGAAATACCCTAAAGTGCTTTTTAGCCGTTGCTCATTTTTAGCTTGTGATTTCTCTCATTATTAAATTTAAGTAAAATAAAAGTGCAATGAAAGTAAAATACTTGTATTCTCAATTAATAGCATTCATAAAGAGAATTGTTCCAAAACATGGGAATGAAGACTGTGTTTTTGTTTAAAACTTAAAATTGAAAGCTCAAGGAAAAAATCATGAAAAGCTCTTTTTCTCTGAGGAAAAAAAAAAAAAAAATCAATCTCTCTGCCCCTTTCAGCTCTGAGAAGACTTTAACGCATATATTCTGAGTCAATAAGAATCCCCTTCTACGCCCATTAAAGGGCAAAGGAAACGCCTGCTACCTTTTCATGTACAAAACGTACACAAGTTCTACCAGTTTAAATCACTTCTCTATTGTTACATGCCTGATGCATCTCTAATGGAGGTTTTGCCAATATAAACTTTAAAATAGTGCTATTCCAATCTTAACCTCAGTAGTTAAACAATATTAAAACATTAACACGCAAACATTAAAATTCTTAAATTATTAAAACATTCAAAATATTAAAACATTGTGTTGTGAAGCCTTTGGCGAGAAAGGAGGGGAAATTTTTAATGCAGGACCTGTGCGTATGGGCCACTCTGAGGAAAACTGGCTGTGTAAATTCAGAGCACGATATTTTGTGCTTGCATTCAGGGGGTACAAGAGAGTGATTATAAATGCATTTTGAAGCCCCCATTTTCACCATGGGTTCAATAACCAAGCATTCTTGCTTAACTCATTTATAACATTTAACTTTCTCTACATACCATTATGTTTACAGGAAATTTCTTCAAGGAGGAAGCATCAGCTATCAAAAGTTTTATGCAATAAAATATTTCTGGTTCAATATTGTTCCAGATTTTGGAATTAATAGAGCTTATCCTCTCACTGCTCTTTAATGTTACTGGAAGGGAAGAAAAACCCCCAAGAAACAAAAATCCCCAAACCAAAACCCCAGCCTTGCTGTAACTTCAGTTCCCAGAGGTTTTCCTCAGCTTTGATTGCATTAAACATTGAACTAAACTTAATGAATAAGTCGAACTGAAGCAAAAATTCTCCTGTACCCTTCAGGAAAACAGGGAAAAAGAAAAGCTATTATTGTCAAAACTGGTTTACCATTATAACTCACACCACTATTTAATTCAATTCTTTAACTTTAAAACTTCTGTAACATAAATTGTACTGTTTAGTATTTCTTTCCCATTAAATTATTTGAATAATAATAGGTTAGTTTTTGAGCTAACATGCATATATTTATTTACTTGAAGCATATATTTATTTACCTATGAGATAAAAATGTTTTAAAAGACATTGTTCATATTCAAATACTCATTTTAACACCATTAGCATAGAATATTTATTAGTCACATTTATTATGTGACTAGTTATGATTAATTTCCTGTCTCCCACATAGACAAGCCCTTAAAAATACATACATAAAAACAAAAGTCTTTCAAAGCTTTTGCACAATCAAACATGTAAAATCTTTTATGTCACAGGGGTTTTTTTTAAACTTATTTTTGGAGAAGCTGATAAAATATTACACGTTGATATTCAGACTGCAAAGTCAAATATTGTTAAGGCATTCACAGGAATATGTTAAGCCTTCATTCTTCTCTATGGTTTACAGAATTAAAATATAACCACCAGACAACTGATCCTGTAATTTAATTCTTTTCAGGCTCAGAGAACCATCATGCCTCTTGGTGCATTAACTGGATATGCAAAAGAGTAAAATTAAGATGACAGGTCAGCTATGAGCCTGGCACTTGCAAGTACTCAAGTACATGACTTTGCAACTTCAAAAGTTTTGGAGGGTTTTCTGTTTTTTTTTTTTTTTTTTTTTTTTTTTGGACAGGTGGGATTTTTGGACTTATTTTATGTAAAACCTGTCCACATATGGGAGGTGCAAAAGGTGATTACAAAGGGAATAAAAAAAATGGAGCTGCTGTAAGGAAAGGAAATAGGTCTTAGAAAGACAAATGAAATTTCAGTGGGGGATGAACAAACAGGAGGGGAGATGCAGACAAGGGAAACATCAGTCTTTGAAGTGACACAGAATTGGAGAAAAGAGTTCTGAAGCAATAAACTGAAGGGGGAAAAGAGGGTATATGCAAGATAGCTTTATTAAAAGTGAAGGAAATTTGAAGATAAGGAGACATATAAAAGGAGAATAAAAAAAAAGAACACATTAAAAATCTTTAGCATACTGTTAACAGTATGCTAAACACATTAAAAAGGCACAAAATACTCATCACTAAAAAAATTATAAGCCAAATCAATCTGATGCATTTCCATTTGCCTTGTTGGGATTATTATATTTAATTAATACAGTCCTGTATGTTCACATTTATTTAATGTAACACATACAGGAAAAAACATCTGGTGGTGTCAGAAACATTTTTCAGCTCTGTAGAAAACCTGGCTGGCTGAAGAGGTTGTGGAATCTCCATCCTTGCAGATTTTCAGCATTCAGCTGGGTATGGCCCTGATCTATCCAGGAAGATAGACTTGCTTTGAGGAAGAGGCAGAAAGAGGTGATCTTCACTGGTCCTTTTCCAGTCTAGATCATTCAGTGACTCCTAACCATACTGCTAATCTGAACTTTGATTCATGACAAAGTTTAGAAGGTCACCAGAACTCTGAGCAATTTAACATACTTGCTTGTGGTTCATTCTCTCTCTCTCTATATTTGTCATCTTGGACTGATTTATTATTGTTATTATGGTGTGATAGTCTGGGAAATTCTTATGAGTTGTTGAATACAAAACTGTCTAAGATTATTTATGCTTTTGGGGGATAGTCTCCATAATTCACTAAGCATAAACCCTTAGATATAAAAGCTTCAATGGCATGCTTTATATAATGTATCTTCAAACTTTTTCTATTCTTTGTCCTCCCTTTCTCCCACTGTTACCATCCACTTAGTAAGAAATGAAGCTTTTGCAACAACACATTTATATAATGCATACACATTTTATCCTATTGCCCTCTAACTACTTTTGAACCCGTTGGCCAAGTTCAGCCAAACTTGATAAAGAAATTGAGTTCTTCAAACTTTACAAAAAGAGGTGAACTGGCAGGGGAGCAACCTTAAACTTGTCACTGAAGCTGCGTTGTGACCTTGCATTACACAGCAGAGAATGCGTACAAGGGACCACGCTTATAAATGCCCAATCTACACTAGATAGCTTCTTAGACACTGGAGTTGATTGATTTAAAGACACAAATCTACAAGAAAACATGCTTTGCTAATTCTGGTATTCAGAACTCCTTTGCTTTCCTGTCATTACCCTTCTCGACATTATTACAGAATTCCTATATCCTTTACCTGGTAGTTTACCTGTATTAAAAGCCCATTAAGGCCTTTAAATTAATTCATACACATCTGATAACCTCACAGTTTAAAAAAAAAAAGCTAGAAAAATTATAAATTGTAGCATATGGAAAGTTTCATGAATTGCACATTCCCAAGTGTTCTGTCTTTGGATCTAATTCCTGGAGATGATTACATGCAGGAAGTTCTGCAATCACAAAGGCTGGTGAGACAGTTTTTCTGTCTTCTTTTAATGAAAAAAGTTAAATGATTCAGAAATCATGATTTAAACCACGAGCTGCCAGAGCAGGGCAAAAGACAAAGTCAGTGCAAACAATCTTTGGCCTACAACTTGAGTCAGGGGAAAGCAAAAAAAAAAAAAAAAAGAAAAAAAGAACGTTTACTCTGTGTTTGTATACAGGGCCTGAAGGTAATGCAAGTCTCCTGCTTCTCTCCCCTCTGCAGGGACCCCATTTAATGGTCAACACTCACTTCATTCCCTAGTGAACTGAAGTAAGATATTCAGTGCATACCTGAATGAGTGGTACACTAAGTCCCTTATATGCGCACAAAAATCTAAGCTGTCCGCGCACAAAAATCTAAGTATCCATTCTTCCAAAGCTTGGTCCCTTGCTCAGTTTTTATCATCAGATCTTGACATACTGGCACTATTAGGACTACTGTAGCAAGTAGGGGGCTCATGAGCACTTGCAAGACCAAGCCTGATGGTAACCAGGTGTAACACAAAAGAAATAGAGCTGCTCTGTGATTTTGTTAATGAATGAATACTGCATGCAGGTTGGTCACGTTGGTTCACTTTACTATTTGTTGGAAGAAGATAAGCAGGGAACAAAGCAATTTCCCTACCTATCCACAGTAGGGCTTCACAGTTATTACAGGCAGGGCCTTGTAAATAATTGAGTTTCCAGATTAGGCGCTCACAAGATCAATGAAGAAGGTGACAGCTCAGATGCTCACAAAAACTCCCCTGTGACACCAGTGACCACTGAATCAGGGGCTGAACGCTCCATGCAGACTATCAGAGCTACAAGCTCCATTCCTCCTCTGCCTGAGGACATTTAACCCCTAGTCCTACCTTCCTGTGAAAATAGCCTAGCCACCAGGCTACCAGTGATTAATTTCTCATTTGACGCTACTTTGCTTTGTACACATGATAGGTTTTTTTTTTTTTTTTTTTTGGAGAAGGGACTGCAACTCAGTTCTCTACCTCTGTCAAAGCAGAACAACTCCAGCAGGAAGAACCAAGCCAGCCCTGTCTCATGCTGGTCTAGGGCTCAATTAAGACAGTCACATGAGAGGCAGAAGGTATTACCTCAAAACCCTGTTTAGAAACAGATTAGGTTTGAGCTGTTTTTTTTCTAATAGCTCTGTGAACTCTAACCCTAATCAGCAACAACTCCATAAATACGACCTAAATAAATTCTCATGTGAACCCAGCCTTATGTTCTAAGGTGTGTGATTCTGCTTCAGTAAAGCCCATGTAACTTGTTCTTAGAACAAAGGCCATAGCCCAAGAACTGCAAAAACCTCAGACATTAAAAAGTCTTGCTCTAGGAGTAAAAGGGTTGTTGAAGAGACATTTAAGGGTATCACACCAAATCAGTCAAAAGTTGGATTGGCTGAGCAAACCAGTTCTAACTTGGTCATCCCCAAAGCAGTAAAACTCTTGGATAGTTTTTAAAGGTTTTTCTTTAAAATACATTCTTCCTTCCCTCATTAGTTAAAATTAAATGCTGCTTTAGTAGCATGGTTACTGACTCCTGAAGCAGATTTAGGCTGCTGAACAAGCATGGTAATTTCATAAAGGGCCGTACCTCAGGTTCTTGTCTAGGTACAGGGAAATTTTACGTTGCCGGTGTTATAACAGGTAATGGCAAGAAGCCAACTGCACACAGAAGGAAAAAAAAAAAAACAAAACACACACCTCATCTGATAACGGAAATGCCCAGGAAGGCTTTCCATGCTCCCAGCTAGCCAAGTACATCAGCCAAAGAACCTCAGCTTACCAGGTGCCAAACTGTTCTGAAAATATGCCAATTAGTATCACAGTGGAAACAAATGGTGACAACTAAGACTTGTGAAAATTTAGCCCTCAGAATACCCTAAAACACTGCTCAATCCTTCTGCTCAGGACCTCTCCCCCTCCCCATACTACTAGCAAAATAGCTATCAGCTGAGAAAGCAATCTAGGTGTTGACATTCAAATAAGCTTTACTTCACTAGCTCTTTGATATTTTTAAACTTAGGCAATTAGATTTTTTCTCATATCATCTTTTGTCTTCCTTTTATCATAAAACTCTGTTTAAACTCCTTTTTGCTGACAGCTTCACAAATAGATGTTTATTTGCACATTTACAATTTTCAAGAACTTTTGGGATGAAGTCTAGAACTTTTACTCAAGAAATTAGCTTTTTTTTTTTTTTTTTTTTTTTTTTTTACACCAGTAACTTCTACATAAAGATCGTTCAAATAATTGGGACCCAAAGATATTCCTACAGCAAAAGCTACTGTACCATCCACTCTTATGTCTGATACTCTTTTAGGGTTTCTTTTCCCTCCCCTTGTATCTGCTGGAAAAAAGTGACTTCCACTTGTTTTTTTTTCCTTTTATTAGAGAGACTAAGAATTGGTATGAGCCTCTGCCATGGTGGCAGATGCCCCTGCTGCCACTCCATCAACTGCTAGCTGGGGCCTTTAGAGAGATCCTCACATACCAACTTGCAACCACCCTAAGCAGTCACATTCCTCTTCGGAAATTAAATTTCTTTAAAAAGTCTCATTTTATCCTGAGGCTGGATTTCTGTTCTAGTAAATTCTGATCCACAGAGACATCTACTTCCCATTGAAGTTGATCAGAGCTGCAGGTGACTGGTGCCTCTGTTGCTCAGACCCCTAGGCTGCATTTCTCCCAGAAGAGGAATACGTTATTAATACAAGTTGGCTATCCTTGGGTAAAAGCGTAGTGGAAAAAAAAAAAAAATCACATTTGTGCCTTCTACAGAAGCGAGACGGTTGATTATGGAACAGACTCCCAACTCTCTATTACAAAGGATTTTGCCTGGAGTTCATTTTAAAATATATATATTTTTCCCCTAGTGAAGCATTAGAGTAAGGAGTAAGCATGTAAGAACAGGCTTTCAGAACTTCTGTACTTTTTCAATTAAACAAAATTGAATGAGATAAAGGAAAAAGCCTCGTCCTTTCTCTAATGTTCCCCTCTCCCCCAATTGAGATTAATTTTTCTTTAGAAAATAGAGCAGGTAATAACTGCTTTTGGAAAAAGAAAATATCAGGCACACCTGAGGTTTTAAATAAACAGTTCCTGCTGCTAAACGAATCTATGGTGGATTGTAGATGGAAGAAAAAAGTCCCTGGAGTGGAGGCAAAAATCCTGAAGTAGTTCACTGGGTCTGTATCTAGGCTCTTGCTTTGGTGCTAATGGGATTTCTCTGGCAGGTTGATGTGGGCTTTTGATAAAAGCAAGATTTAATGAGAATATGTTCCCAGCTTTGCTGCTTTAGTTTGTGTCTTTGGTTTCTACTGTTGGTGTCATGTGTTGCTCTTTAGAGTCTGCATTGCAGAGATACACAAATGTAACTTAATTTCTTTGCTCTTCTGTGCTGCAATACTCATGTTGCACAAGAAAAAGCTACTCTGTTTTGATGTGTGCCTGCCAGAGATTCATTGGCCAGGAAGCTGGGTTCAAATAAAAAAATGACATTTTGCCCTCATGCTTAACAACTCCAGATTGTCAAACATACAACAGGATAAAGAAGCCAAGTAGATGTGTAACTGCTTTACTTGCCAGTTGGCAGCTAAACAATCACAGCTCTTGATTTATGAGCAGTGTTTTGTTATTTGGTGTTTGAGCTTATGTCAATTGGGTCGCACATTTCTTCATCTTAAGCAGAGGCTTCAGCTGGTGATCCAGAAAGAAACCTGCCTTAGATGATCCATTAAATCCTTGTCTAGAGCAGAGAATATTTAGTGTTGTTGTGTTGGTGTGAGGAGCCCTCAGTCCCCAGGGTTAATTGACACAATTGCTGAAAAGGGCTGTCAAAGCCAAACAGTCAATTATATCAGGGCTGTGGAAGCTTGATGACAAGCCTCAGGTCAAATCTCTCAGCGCAGATATATGCAACATTTTGTCAGGTGCACTGATGCTGCAACAGAAAGAAGGAGGGAGGGAGGGAGAGAGGAAGAAGTAGCACAAGCAAAGCTTAAGAACTGTGCTAAATTTGCTGGAGGTCACTTCTTGGATTTCCCATACTCCAAACAGAAAGAGTAAAAAGGAATCACGACTTTTTAAAAAAAAAAAAACAAAACTCTAGCAACCTAAAGGGAATTGGGAAAACAGGCCTGAAGGGGTATACGGTCTGCCCTGCGTAAAAATATAATATCTATGTCAGCTCACAATTGCTTACTCTAGAAACTGAAGTCCTCTTCCTTCATCTGATCTATTCCCTCCTCCACAAAAGAAAACCTCATTGGAATGAAACGTGTCTCAGCTCTGCCAGGAGAGTTGCCACGGCCCTGCAGCAGGTGGCCTGCCTAGGAGAAAAGCAGGGAAGGGAGACCAACCTGGGAACCCCCGGGCACCTTCCGCAGGGCGGGCTGGAACTTTGCCGTCCTTGCACCGTGTTCGCAAAACCTTTCCATTTTGATAGGTATGTAAATTCATAGAAAAGTATAGTTACAAATTGTCCCTAGCTAGCCCAACCTTCTGGTTTACAGTCTTAATTTCGAGGTTTTTTGAGACCATCACACCATGTGAAGTAGAACATGAAAGGATGGATTCTCGAAAGAGAGGACATATGAGAAAGACTTTTACTATGTTTCTGGATCACTGATGTATAAAAGGGACTTCCAGTTCTTTCTATGAAGTAAAAAGGTGAACTGCAATCAAATTACATAAAATGTATTAAATTACATTTATTGATGAAGGGCTGAATTATATCGCAGAATCTCCTATTTTGGTTCCCAAAGTGCCCCAGTTACTCCTGTATCACTCGCAGGGTGCTGCATCTTCGTATTGTCCAGCCCAGCATCTGTGGTTTATAGACCTCAATATCACCCTCCAGAACAGGGACTATTCACGTAAATGTGGAGAAAGAAATATATGCCTCAAAGATCACCCAAGGGAACTCACTAGGATGCTGTAAGGACAGTAAAACATATGCATGAAACTTAGTTTCCGGCATCCTGTGCAATTGCCCTAACTACCAGTAACGCTTACTTTACTGCCACACAAATGCCTCCTGATGAAAACTCCAGTGAAACAGCTGCGCTGCCATAACTGCGTTCGACATGACTCACTCAGTAACTTACTATCAGAAAATCTCTGTCCATCAGAGAGCAGAGTACAAGAGTGCTATACCAGTTACAAAATCCCAGGCAAAAATAATAATAATAAAAACCTGTCAGTCCTTCTACCTGCATACAAAATCTATTAAAAAGCTTTACAACAGGCAGGAAATTAGCAAAATTACCTGTTTCCTAAAGGGGTGTATTCAGGTCAAGTACATCATAATCACAAGTTAGTCTCCGCATGTTCACCTTGTACCAGCTTCAAAGGGACAGTGAAAGGACAGGAGGAGGGAAGCACGATGTGACAGCTGGTTAGTCACTGTTGAAATAGCTGGGATGCTCTCATGAACTCTACTGTAAGGCTTTGATTTGAGGGGGAAAAGAATTCAGTTCTGCTTTTTCCTTTCACTTCTAGCCCCAGGTAGACCTACTAAACCTTTTCTTCCTCCACTAGTCTTATTTTGAGTGTCTGGGTCTTATCCTGCTGTTTCAGCAGACTTACTCTTGCGTGTATACAAGGGAAAACAAGAGTAGAATAAGTCTTCTCTCCTCTCCCATTTTATAATATACACTCTTCCACCATATCCAAAATACAGCTAAAACTCAAGTAGTATGTGTATGTATCAAGACATGTATGTTTGTGGTACTGACTGTAAGAGGATGACCCTAGCATATTCTTTCTTTGATTTCTCTCACTCAAGAATAAAATACTTCAGTTTTATAAAGGAAAAAGAAACCTAAGAGAGACTGAAAGTTTTAGAACAAAACTGATATAAGAGCAGCAACAAATTCTTAAGATTCAGCCAAGAGTTCTACCCTGATGCTGAACTACAACAGGAATGTGTGATTTCGCACTTGGTATCAGAAGGACAATGTCAACTTTTTAAAAAAAAAAAAAAAAAAAAAAGAGTTGCATGAGGATCCAGCAAAAGTATTAACCATCTGACATCTCTAATGGGAAAATCCGTAGGAAAAAAAAATCTGAATCCTACAATGGCTAAAACAATAACAAGGAATAAAATCAGAGGGCGTATAACCAAAATAACCTACCAGGGAAGAGTCGAGCAGGACATTTCCTATGGAAAGTCAAGCCTCACAGATCTGTTAGAGTTCTCTGAAGAAGCCAACAAGTATGTGGATAAGGATGATCCATGTGATACCATTAATCTGGCAGGAGGAGGGGAAGGAAGGAGAAGAAAGCTTTTAAGTCTTTCCCAATATACTTTAATTAAGATGAGTAAGAGGGAAGGCTCTCTTATGAGTTAATAACGGACTAAATGGGAGGAAAAATGAGTGCAGAAACAAAGTTTTCTCAATGGAAGAAAACAGATCTCTGCTGACACCTATTCAATTTACTGCATTCATAAATGATCTAGAAAAAGGAGAATATAGGAAGAAGGCGTAAAAACGGAAGCTGCTGCGAGACATTGCAGAGGACGTCTTACACTACGTGACTCAGCCATAAAACGGTAGATGAAATTCCGAGTCAGTAAAGCAAAGTAAAGCATGGATGTGTGTGGGGGGGAATATTCTTGCTAGTGCATAATGGTGATCTCCAAAGTAGCTACTGCTACTCAGGAAAGAGATCTCGGAGCTATAGTAGATAAATCTAAGAAAATATCAGCTCAGCGTTAATTGAAAAGGGACTAGAGTGTCAGGTAGTATTTTGAACAGTATAGAGAACAAATCAGAAAACATTGTTTTGCCATGGTATGAATCCATTTTGCAGCTGAATTTTGAATACTGCACACAGTTTTGGTTCCTATCATCTCTTAAATATAACTGGCTGAGAAAAGGAACAGAAAAATGAGGTAAACACAATTAGCCAGCTTTGCACAAAGAAAGATTGACTATACAAAGACTTTTCAACCTATAATAGAGGTGACTCCATGGAAACATGATAGTCAGGACTGGTATGAAAAAGGGGAGTAGACAATGATCATTCATTATTTTTCATAATGTCAGAATTGTATTACCTAAAAGGAATCAGCTATATTAATTTTATGTAAGGTATAGTTGAACACCCCATGAGGATGATGGCAAAGACTGTGCAGTGTTAAAACTTATTACGTAGACTGTAAGGACAGAAAATACAATAATGGAAGAATTCACCTAACCCCAACGGTAGACATCTGGATACATTTCACAAGACGACGTGATGCAGAGGGCAAATCTTTAAACATTACACTGGACCTACATATTATGTTAGACTATTTCTTGGAACAGTAAAAACTTAGAAAAGGGGAATTTAGTCCCAAGTAACACAGAAACTGGTAAATATGTACCTGAAAATGACCCACTCTGGTATTAGAATAAACTGGTATCACCTATCAAGAAGAAATTAATAGAACAAGAAAAAACTGGCATAGTTTAACAGCAAACTTGAAGAGTCTTGATAAATCTGTTAACCTCCTCAAAAGGTTGGATTTGTGTTCAGGTGAAGGAAAAATAAAACTGACAAGATAAAATTAAAACTTTTTAAAAATATAAGATAAATATGTTATATAAAATAGAGGATCTATTTTTATCTATTTTCTGATCCTGGGCAATATGCTCTAGAGGACCCTGCTTGAGCAGGGAGGTTGGACTAGATGATCTCCAGAGGTCCCCTCAAACCTCAACCATTCTGTGAATCATGCCTCTCAAATTTATCAGAATTCTCTGAACAAATCAATGGAAATATGGTGAAGGACAATTCAACTAATGAAGTGTTTGCAGTTTTACACAAAACTTTAGACATAGCTTCTCACCAAAAGCTGTTCAGAACCCCTAAACTGTTACAAGAGAAAGATCTGCTCATGTACAGAAAACTAACTAAAAGGCAGAAAACAAAGGGGCACCTTTCACCATGGAGGGACACGAGCTGTAGAATTCCCTGGGACCAACTTTTCTATTTGCCATAATAAGAAGCGATCTGGAAAAGGGGTGGAAATAGGAGTGACGGTTTCACATAGCAGTCAAAATTAAGGTGAAGGGCAAACAGCTGACAGGCTCCACATGAGCTGTATTATCAGTGAGGAAAGACTCTCGAGATGCTGTTGATAGATCTTTGAAAATGTACTGCCCAATAGTCACTGTCAGTCAGAAAGGCAAAAGAAATATTAGGAAGAAACCGAAAACAAGTAAGAGACCATCATTATGACACAGTGTAAATCTCTGCTCTGAAGTTCTGACTACAAATACACAGCAGGGCAAAATGATATTCAGAGGAGAAACTAATTCTCAAAGACCACTGTAGTTTGGCAAAGAGATGACTTTTAGTGGGGAGCAAAGGGGAACAGAACTGGGGCAGGCATCTATGAGATGATGAGAAGAAGGTGAAAGGGAACCATTTTTCAGTCTGTCATGCCATAGGAAGTAGGGGTACCCAATGAAAGGATCAGTAAGTGGGTTTAAAACAAACCCAAACCCTTAATTTCTAACATAATACCTACTTAAAGGGTGGGATTTGTTTCTACAGAACATTTTATGTTAGACAAAAAGAGCAGTTAGAGAAAAAAATTACGGAAGATATGTCAAAGGCTATTAAATAAGATAGGCCAGATGCAACCTCTGGTTCAGGAAGTCTCTGAACTGCAGACAGCTAAGAGCAGAAGTGGACAGCATGAAAAGCTTTTTTCCATTTTTGGCCTGTTCTTACATTTTTTTCCCTAGCCATCTGCTACAGGCTACTGTTAGACAGAAAAACAGACTTGAAATGGACCTCTGGCCTGACACAGTAGGGTCATTCTTGTACCAGCCTGCCTCATGGTTTTGGGGATTATGCATGACCTCTCATTTGCTGTTCATCTTTATTTTTGAATTCCATTTGTTAACATCTTTTCTGCAGTTTTCACAAACTCGCTGCAGTGGCTACCACTTTAATTAAAAAAATCAGCCTCCGCTTGATATTACCTCTTTCTCACCACTTTACTTCGGATTTTACTCAGGTTTTTATTATAGAATGATAGCTACAGACCATCCTTCTCTAAAAGGACACCATCAACTTGCATTAAATAGTTTTAATTTCCTCTAACTATTCCCCATCGTCCAACACGTTTTCTGAGATACTAGAAAATACCATTTCTTTCCCTATTGATTTTTTCTTTACTATAAAACAAAGCATTGATTTTTTTTCCCTTCTGTCTCGCGTTCCTAATGGCACTTAAATTAACATGGTTCATTTGTATGCCACCTTACCACAACTAATGCATCCTTCTTGTCAGACCAGCAGTACCAATAACAGAATGTAGGAGCCTCCACTTAATCAGCAACCTGACAAACGGCACTGGGGTTGACAAGAGCAATGGTTAGACTCGGTCTTCCTCTATGCCCTTGGGCAAGTCTCTTAATCTAGCCTACCTTTCAACTTTACCTGTACAGAATGGGGACATCTAGCCCGTTTAGGTTTGAGGATGAGGAAGACCTGCTAGTGAACGTTACATGTGCTCAAATACCTCTTGCAAAGAAGCAACAGGTGCTGGTCTTATCCGGGTTCTGAAGAAAGAACATATCGCGCACAATTTGACTGGCAAACCTCTCTCATCGCTACAGTATTCAATATGTTCTGAAAGCTGCAGTATTCACCCTCTCCTGCTGAAGAGAGTTGTTTGCTTCACAGGAGCTATTCAGCATTACTGCATAGAATTTGTTTTACAGAAGAGGCAGGATTCTGTAACTCCTGCATAAGAGTTTGCTACCACTTACTTTCCTTCCTGTGAGTTTCCTTCAGCCTCCTAGCTCTGTAATAGCTGCTAAATAGGCTAACCTGACCAGTATGCCTTGCAGAACTATTAGAGGCACTCGTGTTGTGCCTGTTCTCCAAACAGTTCCATGACTCCCCAGCACAAACTAGTGTTTAACTAGCTTTTATTTGTTTGCTGCACTTTCTGTGCTGCTTGGATCCCTTATTTTTTATTAGCTTAATTTCCGTTTTGGTTTATATATATTTTTCCCCTTTAATGTCAGGTAACTCCAGATGCAGAGCAGGCCAAAAAAGCACAAATGTGAGGGGTTTTTGAAAAACTTATAAATAGCAGCCCTCAGGAGATGATATTGCTCAGGGATTAGAGAAAGGTCCTTACCTTATTGTCAAGTCTTAGGATGGGGCTCCACAGTCTAAAGAAACTGAGAACCGAATGCTGGAAGAAGCTTCACTGGTCCTGGAAGAATTGTTAACGGCAATATATACTCTGCTAAGAGTAAACATTTGCGGAGCTGAATTTGACTGGAGCCAGTTCTTAATGACCAAAAGCGGATCCACTGCTGTAGCAACCTTTTCCTTCAGTCGCAACTCAAAAAACACGTAAGTGTAAAAAAAAAAAAATAGAATCCATTGACCATAACATTAGAAATTACCCCTTTAAACAGGCCGGTTTTCTCAGTGGAGGAAAATAGGTGCGGAACTACATGGTCTAGTAAGAACAACACTTGGAAATACATCAGCAAATAAGACCTCTATCAAGCACCACTGGCCCAGAACAATTCCTGAGCAAGATGCCCTAATCTAGAGGCCAGATACAGACCAGATGCCAATAAATAACTGACTTGAAATTATGTATTCTTTAAGTTAAATCTTTCTACAGATGTATTTTCCTTATGCTTATGCTGTGCAGTATCTCTACAGCTAGTATTCGTAAGCTCTTACGAGTGAGAAAAGGATGCCACTCCTATGGATGAGACACGAACAAAATAAAAATGCTCTTAATGATGGAAGAAAGCTTATTAAAACATATGCATGTTTGTCTTTCATTAGATTCTATGTTAGAAATATTTTATTCAGAAATAAAAATATTTCAGTGACGTTGAAAGACAACCAAATTTATAAAAATTCCATGTTAAAAGTAGACTAATCCATTCACGTAAAGGTGTCATACAAGAACGTGTTATATCCAGATAGAAACTCGTTTGTACTCCTCAAAGAGAATTTTGCCTGTAAAATTGAGTATCAGAAGAAATGAGCAGCACACAATAGGAAAATACATAGTGTAAGTGAATCATTCATACTCATCAGAAATTGCTGATTCTGTGGAATGTCTCCTGAGCCTGAAAAGTGTTCTTAAAAAGTTGAAAAGAAGTCTTAAATACTGCACTCAAATTGACAGCCAACACATTATTATTACTAATTTGAGAAATAAAAAGGTTTAGAGCCCACTAATTATAAGTGCTTATTAAAAGGCTCATGAAAAAGGAATCGCTAAACACCCATGCCACAGCTTAACAGATGCGGGCAGGCCTACGAGCAAAAGACTCCCTAAACGTACGTGCTGCAGCTTAACAGATGTTGCCTGTCTCTCGCGTGCCCCACAGCAATGACCATCTCAATCACATAAGATCCTCCGTGCAATTGTGCACAAGGACAATTAACCTACAAGCAAGTATTGCAGAGAGACACGCAACCTGTAGTGGTCCCTGCCAGGTGAAAGGGAGAGGGTGCCACATAATGAAATTCTTCTCAGGATGAGAACCATTCATTCAGAAGACTATTTATTTCTTGGATTGCAGAGGGCTAACATTGCGCTGAGAAACTTTTACAGACCTCTGAGTTCTTCAAGGGCAGAGTCAACCCAGGAAAAAAAGCCTATCGAAAAGCCATTGTGAAACAGGCTGACAATCCCCACCATCAGAACTAAAATCCCACGGTAGAAAAACCTCCGCTCACACAAACCAATACTGACATTAACTGGCATCCCTAATTACAGCGTTAGCAGAGACACTAGGGATTCAGTTGGCACTGGAAGCTGAACAGCCTCCTCATTTTTTATGTCAGCTTCATCCATACAGAAGTATAGGGGTGAGCAGTGTAGTGGGACGTTGATCTGTTATGCAGATTAAAAGGATTTTTCCATGTTAGTCTGAAGTGTTGCACTAAGACTAAATTCATATCAATATTTAATTACAGGCAAGCTATATATGACAGCTTTGTTAATAGGCCATGAAGGACCTCTTACAAGTGGCTCTGGCTGGTATGCATAAGCCTTAGACTTTCAAATGTTTCTTGCTGCATAGAAAGCAGCTGTGTTGATGGAAAACTCTCAGCTAAAAACCAGTGCAACTTTCTGGAAGTATACTGCTTTGCATCTGCAAAGAATGAAGAAATAATTCAGGATGTTGGAGAATCTTTAACTCTTTGCAGCAGCAAATAAACCATACCTCAGGATAGCAGAGTAGAATCTTGACAGGTGGTCTTGGGGAAGATGATATCACAACAACAGAACGGGGGAAAAAGGCAGATTAGTAAATAGAGTGATGCTCCGTATGTCAGCAAGCTCAAATCTCCGTCCTGGGAGCGGAGACAATTCGGGCTAAATGATCTTTTCTGATCTCTCCCAAGCAAAATGCTATAGGTAAACAACACAATCACTGCTTCAATCTGGTTGAAGTTGAAAGCAGTTGATTTCTTTAAAAATCAATGAAGTGTATCCTACTCAGAACAAACTTCACAGGCTAAAGTGAGAGAATAATGTAGCACAGAGAAAGGATTAGATTAAAGTGGTAGAGCTTTGTAATAAAAGTAAGGAAGCCAGCCTGTGAAAAAGGAGAGGATCAACACGTTTTCACCTTGGAGGAAAGAAAAAAAAAAAAAAAAAGAAGTTACATAATACACTGCAACAGGTTTGATCTTTTCTTTCCCTGGCCAGAAAATTCCTATGGGGGGGGGGGGGGGGGAGTGAGTTTCTTGCTGCTGTCAGTAAAACGGTAAGGCTCTGAAACAGAGATAAGGGCAGCCTTAAACACCTTGTGCTTTAAGGGCTGCACTAGAGCCCATGTAACTTAGCTCCTGGGGTCACCTCCCTGGGGTTGCCCCAGGGAACATAGCCTTGCCCTAAAACTCGGCATAATCTTCAATGCCCATCTTTCAGGTTGGACACCCGTGTTTAAACTCGCACAAAATACTTGAAGGGCAACCTTATGGCTGTTTTCTGTAGCGCCTGGTCATACAAATTCCCCTGTCACTACAGCCTGCGACTTTTGAACATCTTCATGCCTTTCCTTCTCTTTGATTTTGCATAACATCAAATGGCCAGAGCCAAGGCCCGGGTTAGCACGGGAGCTCTGACAGCATGGCCTTTGGTTGAAATAGGTAGAGTGCGCATATGTGCATTAACGTTTAGTATAAAAGGCACACGTCTTGCCTTGTGAAATACTTGTGAAATCACTTCCATCTGACTGACAAACTCTGTCCCAAAGAAAGTGCTCTGAATAATCCGTTACGTGAAAGGAAACAAAAGGGCAGCACACAAAGAGCAACATATTTAAGGCTTGCTCTTTTAAGAGACATTAGAACAAGAGCAGACATCTAATACTCTACTTCGCATTCAGCCAAAGGTATATGTGCTTTGATGGCGGTAAACAAGCTCAGGTACTTTCGAAATGCCATCAGTCTTTGTCTGTAGCCCTCAGAACCACAGCCCGTGCAGAGAATTTGACCACACTGATTCACATTTCATTTCAAGGGTCCACCTCGAAGTTCACTGCGTAGAAATCCTGAAGATACCTTGTCTGGAACAAAGTGCAATGGCCTCTCATTTAACCAACAAGGCTTGGAGCAGACCAGCAAAGGACTAACTCCTTTCCTCCAGTAGGCAGACCACAAATTTGGGTACTACTGGGAATGATCACTTATTGAGCTCTAGTATTTACAAAAATGGAGTTTTACAACATGGTGCTTCCTTTTTCTGATAGGCTTCCAAATTCCTAGGGACCAGCTTGTTTTATTTACACTAATATTTGTGAGACAAGCCCTGAATCAGGAAGATCAGAAGAAAAGCAGAGATGAAATAATTATTAACATTACCCTAATGAGACCAGAGTTTGATTCTCTCTCATCATTTGCAATCTTCCGCTCTCTTAATATAGCATGCGATAGCAGGGCTGTTTAGGGTATGGATATGTATGTGGATGTTTAGTGTATGACCTGATCCTGCACCTACTGCACCAAACAGCAGAACTCCTCTTCACTTCTGCAGTGCACAAAAAAAACCCACTAAATAATCCTCTTTCTTGGGCTTAATTTAGTAAAATTTCCACCTATTAAGTTGATAATCCTAGAGAGTCTATTGTTTATCTCTGCTTGTGGTATTCTCAAGTCTGAAAACATAATAGTTTTAGACATGGACTGGGGCAAGGAGGTAGAAAAGAAAGTATTTACTTATGTTAAAAAAAAAAAAAAGGCAATCTCTTTCTGAGCACCATTACAGACAAATTTAAGCTTAAAGACCAGCCCTCATGGAGGCAAGTATTTGGTTTTTTTGCTGAAGACCAATTTTTTGATTTGAGAATTAAGAGACTGTGAGAACCGCTCACTGACAATGCACAGCCGATCAATACCATCGCTTCTGCAGCACGTTTTGAAAGCGCACAGCTATGCCTTTCAAAAATGATGACAGTGTTTCGTACCCAAATCCAAGTTCTGTCTTCCTGAATGAAATACCTGACAACTTCAGGTTACTTTGAAGATTTTCTCTCTGTGCTGGGCACATACGTGTGAGTGACTTGCCTATATTTGGTGCTGTTCCTCTCCTCATTACAGCTAGCACAACCTGAGATGAAGCACTGGATACTCTAAAGCTGTATGTTCCTGAAAACTCTGGAAAATGAGAGGATTCAGTGACCGTATGTGTGAACCAAAGCAATGTCCCCCCCCCCCCCCCCCAAAAAAAAAAAAAAAAGTGAGTGAGAGACAGACAGAGAGAGACAGAAACAGCCCAGCACTTCAGGCTGTCCACAGCAAGTGAGCTGGCACCACAGCCTTGCTTGGCAAGACTTTTATGGATGCTACTTAAAATAAAACTGAAAAAAAGCATAGCCTCAGCAGGCAAAGTCTTACATGCAGCCTGGCAGAGCAATCTGCCATAGTGGGCTGTATAACCTGCAGAAATTCTTACACATGTATCCACACCCAGCGTTTTTCGGTTCAGCTTCCTCTCTCAAATAGACCAGCGTTGACCCTTAGTAATCTTCTCTTTTGATGGCATAGTCTAGATGTACTTTTACATTAAGAAACAAATTTGCCCATTAAGCATGCAAACTTGGATTACCAAACTGGTACTCCCAATCCCCCAATTTTGGCACCAAGAGGGTAGAAGGGGCCTTGCTTTGTGGAAAGTGTCATGCTCCTGGTGTCTAGCCAAAGGTTTGTTAAATCGAAGCACTGATGACTAAGTTTTCTTGTCAGCAGAGCTCTGAAGTCATCATAGGAGAAACTGCTTCTTATCCCTCTTTTTGCACTGCCTAACAGAGTGAAAACCGTACTTCCTTGATTTTTACTGCTCCACAGTGCAACCACAATGCATAGTTTGCATAGATTTTGGTATAAAGCATATCGCTGTGCTCCCTCACTTGCAGGGCAGCACAGCTGCAACACGTGGCAGACACACAAATCTCTACTCTGCTAACCTGGTGGCGATGTTGTCAAATCTGCTCTTCCAGGAATTCTAGTTTGGTGTATATCTATAACTATAGATATAGATACATATATATCTGTGGTAGGCTACACAACCAAACAGATTGGCCAGCATTGCTGTAGCAACCCCTGAAGAGTTGAATAATTCCAAGAATTTCCCTGGTGGTCCTGGGGAGCAGAGCTAGAGGAGTAGTGAAGAGCACTGTTTAGCTCCTGACTCCCAACACAGCAAAGAGCATATATAATGAAAACAGAAGGCATCATTTTCTGCATGCAGTAACTTCTACCACATTCAGTAGAGAAATAGCATCATGAGAAGCACTTCAGGGTTTATCTTCTTTTTTTTTTTTAAATGCATGAAATAAGAAAGTTTTTGTAAAGAAATCTATATTTACCTTCTTGTACTTGGTCTACTCTGAACGTGCTTTAGTCTAAAGAAAGGGTCTACCCTCTAGGAAACACAGTTCATTTGCCCAGGGTACATTAGCTGCATGACATTTTGTGTTCTCCAAATGCTGAAATGCTTCTATTCCTTATTCCCTCCTTAACTGGAACAGTCTCTCAGGTCTGGAAGACCAGATACTAACTTTGTTCTCTTTTGTGCTTTCAGGTTTAAAATGCTCATGTTGTTTGAGCTGAAAATATGTCAGTGCTAAATATCCATATTAAAAACCTGCATATATAATGAAGATCTAGACATACACTTATAAAATATTATGCACACATTAGATAGATGTTTCCCATTTCATAAGCTCATCATTTTCTAAGGATATTTTTATTTCTTCAGCCATATAGAATGCTCTATCTCCAATGAGTGTGTTATTTGTTTAAAACTATTTTGCACAAATGCAAACGAATAAACACGTGCCAATTCCAAACCAACATGACACTGTGAACATTATTTCCCTCAATATTAGACACATTGCAGCATTATGTGCCACTGTTTTCATATGCAGATTGACATCTACGTAATCCCTTTTCTAAAGGATGGATTGTGATTGTAGCTGTATCCTAACGATTACTTACTAACAGAAAAGTGGGAAAGATGACATTTTAAGCGGAGAAAGTAAGTGCACTATGGTTACGTTTATCCCCTGGTACACTGTACTGAAATTTGTTTTGAGACTTCCTGGTTCCTTGGAGATGTTCAAAAGCCATCTGGACACAATCCTGGGCAACGCGCTCTAGGTGACCCTACTTGAGCAGAGGGTTGGACTAGATGATCTCCAGAGGTCCCTTCCAACCTCAACTGTTCTATATGAATCTGGGTGTGTGTGGTTACAATTTCACTGTAATCCAAAGCCTCTTGCAGTCTCCTGGAGGCAATGGAGATCCTCCTGTTCTGCAGCACACTTTCTCAGACTGTGTTAGAAATTAGGGACAAAACATTTTTGCCTCAGCAGCTGAGAGCTTAGAGTACACAGATATTTCCTGATTCTGTTCAGCAGGGGTCAACACATGAGACATTAAATCTTATACTTTGAATATGAGGCTCATTTAGTTTACACGCAGCTGCTCTTGGGGTCCCAAAGCAGTAAAGAAATTGTTCCTTTGCATCTAAGTGTGAAGTATCTCCTCAAGTGACTTCCTCCTTAGGAAGCCAAGCTAGCTGGTATTTTTAGTGACAGCTTTGCATCAAAGTCCTGCACTGTCACCTGCCTCACTGCAAAGGTGCATAACGTGGCTGAGTGCTTGGGAAAGTCTAAATTGGGACTTAAAAATGCTGACCATTTAGCCAGTCCTGCCTGGTGACCTCAGGGCAACAAGGGCTGGATCAAAGTGCTCAAGGGTTCAACCAGATGGAGAGGAAAGGGATATTCACTGAGCTTTGCTACATTCTCTGAGCTTTGGGAATCCGGGTCAAGGAACCCAGAGACAGTAGTTACATTTTTCTTATTTCTTTCTTTTGTAATTGTAATTTTATGAGCAAACGCTTGATTCTGAGTAGCACTGATGTGCAATAGAAAAGGATACTGCAATTAATTGAGGCCACAGATCTGCCCTTTGCCCAAGCTAGCTCAGCTGCAGGGAAGTGGTGAACGTTCATCATATGTTATGATAATCTATAATGACTACTGACAGAAGGAGTAGAAAGAGGAGACAAGGGATGGGATAATTCAAACACAATAAACTACTAATTTTCAAGGATTGTGGTATTACATAGACCTTTAAGTAAATGAAAGAAATTAGGTCTAACTGGCAACTGGAATAGATCATCCCTTAATTATTTCAGTCATCATCTTTCTCATTTCAGTCTGAGGAGCTTTATACATACACAAAGAGAAATACAACGCTATGGACAAAAACTGAGACATGACGAGTTGCTGCAGGATGCCCTGGGGTAGGGCTAGCATGGCATGGCTAATGCTGGCCCTTATGCAACAGCCTCAACTATTGGGATATCCAGCTCTGACACCCTGAGATATCTGAGTTTGGTCAACCTTCCTCTCGGCTGTCTGTCCTTCTTCACACCCTCCCACCTTGTCCTGTCCTCTCTCATCATTCCTCCCAATGTGGAGGTCAGCCGCCTTGCACAGCACTGGCATAATAGCACAGAGCAGCCGCCTCACTCGGGTCTAGCCCCCACGAGGAATGAGTGAAGGGAAGAGATTTGTTCAGGCCAGGCTGACGATGCTGCAGACCAGGGAAGCAAGCCAAGGTTTAGAGCAACAGCTGTCACGGCCGACCTGCCAGTCCAGAGCATCCATCTGTGGCTGACCAGCTGCCATGTACCCTGAGAACATAAACAGAAAACATGCTTCCCTACTTCTTGCTACACCGTCTCTTTGTCTTTTGCATCTGTTTTGTCAAGTGCAGGAAAATTACCACCTTTCCTCACAGCAACCAACTTCAAAAGTCAGCAAAACTTCCTTTCCCACTTGGTAGGTGTATTTGATGGACACGGAGACTATCCAGCAGCCTCCCTGGGACAAAGGGGCTTAGGTAGGTTGTCTCTCTTGTGCGTCCTACCTATTTCCAAAATGCGACATGCATTTTCTAGCATCTTTTCAATGCAAAATGTAATTTGAAAACTTCATTCTCAAAGGCTGCGCCATGTTAACTACTTAATAGTGCACAATAACAGGATTTCACAATGACAACCATAACAAAATGTGGAGAGCTAAAGGCTATTTGAAAGTAATTCTATATTAATTTTGAGAGTATCCAAGAATACTCTTATTATGGCAGATACAGCCTCAAATTGCAGAAACACAGTTATAGGAACTATGAACATTAACTAGTTACATGAAAAAGAAAATACCACTTACCAGAAGCAGCTTTAACAACAGGCAATTAACTCCTTTTTCTCCCTGCCAGTTTGACATTCAGTAAGTAAATGTCTCCCTACCTCATCATTTCTGTCTCACCTGGTCTGATGAAGTCTGCTGACACCTCTGCATCAACAAATAATTGCTGCAGAGCTACACAGAACAGGAGATTTGTTCTACAAAGTTTACTGCACTACTATAAAGAAGCTTCCAAAACACAGTTTGGCCTATCTGTGACTAGGGAAGGTATGAACCCAAGCACAGAGAGAGGGGTCCACAGGTGGTCAAAGATAAAAAGCAGAGCAGAGATGCTCTGGCTGATCTGTTATCCTGAAGCAGCTCTGCAGGGCACTTTGCTGGCCTCTAACAACTCCTCAGGATGTAGGAGTTTGTTCTCCAGATCTCAGGTGCCTTCAGCCTCTACGACTGTCTCCAGCCCCTTAGCAAAAGGCTAATCCAGCTCTCACGATTTCATCTGTCTTTAGCAGCTCAGGAGGGTAGACTAGCCCAGAAAAGTTGGGACAAAAAACACCGCAGGTAATTCTTGTTATCACATCGGGGTACCAGTGCTTCGTGGCATTTCCCCTGTAATGATAGGAGATCCAGGCTGGAGTAAATGACTTACACCTGGCAGAACCTTCCCTGCCAGAAATGGGATCCTTTTCTGCACATCTTGCACATGCCCTATCCACACATGCACCTATCCAACTGCCATGGCAGAAATTCTGGGCAGAAAGCTCAGGCCAAGGAAGTTTGGGTTTTTTTTCAGTAGCTCAGCATTTCCCTTTTCAGTAACAGAGAAAACAGTGATTTCCTTCTCTTTGGAGCTTTTCCTTCTCTTTGCAGCTTCAGTTTATCTGGTAGATGAATAGCTCAAGTAATTAAAGCAGCTCTGTGGCTGCTCTTCCCTTGTTGGCCAACATCATGAAGCAACAAGCGTCTTGGCTTGGCACAAGCTCAATAGTCCATCTTTTTTTTTTTTTTTTTTCCCCTCCCTGCTCACCCTCCTTTTTTTCTTAAACAAAAATAGCACATAAACTGTGGAAAGGACTGGTATCAGTCTCAGTTACAGAGATCAACACATTTGCACTATCAAAAAATTAATGAAAACTTTGTATGCTTATGCTGCTCAAGGATGAATATATTTGGTGCTTGCGCATACCTCTAGAGAATGTTTTCTTCTGAAAAATTGAACGGATTCCCCAGTGTCCTCTCCCAGACACCCGGTCCTCTCTGCACTGCAGAGAGAAACCTTGAATTTGCTTTTTAGGTCAAATGCTGGATTACAGCGGAGGTCATTTGCTCCCAGTTATGACATCTCCCATATTAACATCTACAGGATGTCCACTGACAGAGCTGCTACTGGAGTAACGCTGTCCAGGTTTTGGTCCAGGCACATTTGACTAATCTTGCCTGTTATTTATCATAGCAGGATTAATTCATTATTTGATACTCATTTGCACAGCCAGGTCAGAAGTTACAGCACATTAATCACGTTATTAATGAAGTCACTGACAAAAGACTTTGGTAAATTTGTTATTCATTACTTATGTTACATCACTTTTCTCACTCATTGCCAATAAACTATTTCCACAGGAGCACAGAGACTCAGAAAGACCCAGCTTCTGGTGTAACTTAACCTCTGCTATGCATTTGTCGAAAATCTGAGAATTTAGCATACCATCAAGGTAAAATATTTTAGGAAAAAATACAGCTATCATCATCTAGATTAGCTAAAGAACTGTGTTCTAGCAAGACGAATGCCCCATTGCATTATATTTGTCAGAAATACCAGCTAAAGGATGACCCATCTACAGGCATTACATATCTTCAGAATACAAGTTTTCCGAATGTTGTAAAGCAGCAGCGTAGCTGTGCCTGGAAGTATGGTTAACATCTTCCACAGAATTTACTGAAGGCACAAGCATTTAAAAGAGAGGTTCCTCCATGAGTGTACTGCATAATACGTGCATACCAATATTATGATTTTTACTCAAATATTATCTCCTACATCTATGATATTCAAGACCTTTAGTAGCTACTGCTATTCTAAAATATGCTGGTTTTGTCTGTTGGAATACACTACCAGGGTTTTTTTCTTCTTGCCTATCTGAGAGTCATGATCATAGCACTGAGAATTTCAGGAAATTGTGACTACAATTTTTGCACTAAAAGCAGATGTACGTTTATGGACTTTATGTATACAAATATAATTGAAATACACTGTCTTATCGCAGAAATCACTGGAAATTACTAACTATACATCTGAGCAGTGTCAAACTGAATGTATACATATTTTTTATGAGTGCTTTTGATAGCAGTTTAGGCCTGCACTCTTCTGTCAACACTTTATGAAACATAACTTACAGAATTGGATCATAGCTGTAGAAGCACACACGAGCCTTAACGAACACATGGATTGTATCAAAATGATGAGAAGTATGTTCAGCACGTGTGATGCTTATTAGGCACCCATATGCTAAAAACTTTAATTGATCTGTTTACAAAGACAAAGTTCATAAGAGCAAGCTAGAACACTACGCTCTCCGTTTCAGGTGCAAGGCTTAGTTTAAATTTTAATGTAGTGATGTTTTTCTGTAGCTTCACCAATAATCCCACATTAAATATGCATTATTCCTCTTCTGTTAATTCTTGCACACTTCCCTGACTGCCTTCTGTGTCTGAAGCTTTTGCTCTACACCTTATAGCAAAATTGGCAGCAGATTCTCAAGAGCAACTAAGCATGCGGGACCTTGTTCTCTCCTTTGCCCATGCTAGTACCCTACAAAGCCAGAGCCACTGCTGCTTTGGCCAGAAAAGGGGCAGTGGCAGTTTGGGGGAAGGAGGTGGTAGCTTCTTCCCCAGTGCTTCCCAGCAGTCATCACCACCTTTCCTCCTGCCTCAGGTGAACAGGAACAACAGCAGAGCCAGCAGTCCAGGACTTCCTCTAAGCCTGGCTGTCAGCAACAGTTTCTACCAGCTGCTGTAGGACATCCCCAGACTGGTCATCCTCAAGGCCATCCTTCCAAGGGTGATGGCCAAATTCCATCCTGCATCCAAAACCCTGTGCTGGCTACCCAACCTGAGAAAACTTGAGATAGGCCTGCTGCAGGCTCAGCTCAGTCTAGGTCTTTCGTTTTGGTGTGCTAATGTGAGCTTTGGCTCACACACACATAGGGAAACTTGCTGAAATTACGAGGGATTGGAATATATAACAATATATCTGTTAACGATCTGCAGGGAGGAGCAGAGTCCAGCTAACTATCCCTAACAGGCATTCTTCTTAAAACCTCATTTTTGCTTCAAAGATAAAATTTTTAACAGCAGGTCACCTGATGAGGAAACAGCTCATTTTTGAAGTATGATACTGGGGGGCGTGCACCCTTTTGCTCGCTCTTGCTAGGAAAGTTAACTCTCAGCCATAATCTTCTTGCAGCATATGCAGCTGGATAAAAGATAAATTAATTCACCACCTTGCTTCACACAGTGGGGAGATGGCATGGGAAAAGGTGCTAAAGGATATATAATCTTAGAAAGTGGGAAAGGAAAATGTGCGCTCCCTCAGGGGGATATAACTGGCCTGAACAGGAGAGCAGGAAAACCTCAGGTTTTGTTATTGCGAGCAGATGAAATTGAAAGATTACAGGGAGCATCTTTGTGAGTTTATTTCTATTTCTACAGACAGCCGAAGAATAAAGTCCCCTTTTAAAAAGGGCACGATGGCATAGACGCTGAAGAAACTGGATGAGGGGTGTAGAGAGGAGAGTTTCCCTCCAGCTCTTTTATGTCCTTTCCATGCTTATCTATCTTCTCCGATTCCTTCCTTTTTCTTCCACTCTGCCATCCATTCCAGTATTACATTTTGTGCAAGTATCACACTAGAGGATGGAGGCAGGCAAGGCTTTCTAAAAGTCTGGAAATACTTAGACAAAAAATCCCAGGGAATAATACAGCAGAGAGTCTCTTTTCTAAAAAAGGTCTGGCTAGGCTCAAAGAAGCCAGGTGTGCACAACGGCCTGACCGACAGTTTCGATTTGTTTGCTCACAAACAACCCAGGCAGACGCAACTCTGCATTGCTGGCTCTGAAACCGAGACCTTTTGTACCTCCTCTGCCAAAGGATGCAGCAAGAATGCCCAAACGGCAACTCTTCATAAGAGGAGAGGAAACACTAGCGTTCGCAGTATATGTTTAGGATAAGAAGTAGGCAGATAGCCCCCTCCTCTTATCCCAGGCCAAAGCCCCAGCACCTACACTCACTGAGAGCTGAAATACAAGTCTTTGGTCCTTCCTCAAGCAAATGACAGCACACAGCCTGTTAGTGCTTTAATAGCAATACTAGCATCAAAAAGAAGATTTTACAGTGCAGCCTTTTAATTATTGAACAGTTCTTTGACCGTATGACATCCATCAAGACACAGGCAGCAATTGCTAATGCAAGATCTCAACAGAGGCAGCAAATGATTCCTTGCTTTTGACTCATACAGGTGAGACCTGGAGCATTGGTGCTTTCCATCCAAACCAGTCACCGCTTGTAACTGATGTGTAAGGAACTTTTCTCATTTCCCCTTCCCCTCCTGTTAGGCTCTTGCTGCAGTTCATTTGCATCATTCAATGTATATCACCACAGTTAGCTCCAGAAAGAGAGCAAAGCCTGCTCACTGAAAGAAGAATATTCCGTACATTTGAGAGAGAAAAAGAGCATGCGTGCGAGATCAGGGTGGAAGGTTCAGGGGAGGTTTCAAGACTCTGTCAATACATTTTTTCCTATTCCCGTTCAAAGCTTTTCTATTCACAGGGGAAATATTCAATTAGGAAACCCCTACGGAGGCAGAGGGGGAAGCCAGCGGGCGAGGAGTCAAAAACCTCTGCAATCAGCCCTGATAAAGGGCTGTTATTTTGACAAATGGGATAAAAAATAAAAAGCATAAAAGGCTGCAGCAGGAGGCCTGAAACAGACACTGAGCGTTCTGCTTCCTCAGAGTGAATTTGTTTGCCACGGCAAGTCATGCATGATTGTTGGAGGCAATACTCTGATTTGTCACTGCTTTTTATCTTATTAGCAGTTACTGTAGTTTGAAATGTGTTAAGCAGAGCAAAACTTTGTATGTGAACGCTTTCAAGAGTTTGAGTGCAGCATTTTGATTCATTTCACAGGCCTTCTACGTTGAAAGAAACTGTTCTGATGTGAGCAACAAATGGCCCTTTCCTTTGGGTTCCGGTATCTGTTCGACTCTGTGGAAAAGAATCCAAACCAGAGAGGGGAGTTGTGGGCTCAGCTGAGCCCACATTAACCAACGTTTCATGGGCCTCAGCTTTGTCTGGCAGATGCTTTAGGAGGCTACACAGCATCCTGTCCGACATATGACTCTCTACCATATCCCAGAGCGCGTAGGTTGGCCAACAAGTAGCCGGAAGCTATTTTCTACGGCTAGCTGAAACACAGTGACTGGAGACGTAAACCACGGAAAAGTTACAAGGCCACGCTCCGCAAGATCCGACTGCGGCATTAGCTCTGCAACATGCAAACCCAGCACCATCTGCCACAGAAGAGAAATTGTGCATGCCCTAGGAGTTTTTATAAGCCAGACTGAACTAACACTGTGCAGCACCGTAAGCAGTGGAGTAGAGTGGATCTGTAGAGTACATGTAGTGAGCCAGGTCTGAGATTCTGGCAGCTACTAATGTGCTGAAAACAATCCCATTAGTTTCTCAGCCAGAAGTTCTCAAAAGCTGATTTGGATACCTTAAATAAAATGCAAGTCCATCTTTGTCCAGCTTCTCTAGGGGAGGCCACATACTTCTAACGGTTAGGATGCCAGAGTGCCCTATACCTACGTTTCTTGCTTAACTTGGCCTGCAGCATAACGTCTGGTAAACCTGTTCAACTCTCGTTGTCTAGATTCCTTATCTCTAAGGTAGGATTAAAATACTTGCTACCATCCTCTATAGCACACAACGGGTGTATAAACATCACGATGGAGACGACGGTAAATCGTCTTTGTGAGCCGACTTGGATCTGAAACTTGTTTGAAACACGGACTTACTATGCTCAGTACTACCAGAATAATATTATGTACAATCAAAGACTGAACTAACCTGCAGAATCTAATTGGCTAGAAATTAGACAATCTGTTTTCCAGACAATCTGAACACCTTTTAAAACCACCCATTTACATTTTAATTCTAATGAAATAAAGAACATGTCGATAGTAGTCTACTTAGCACACTACGGTACAATATTCATTACAAAGTAATCATAAATGATCACACAGCTATAATCTAATAAGGAGTCCAAAGCACTGAAAAGCAGTAAGAGATTAGCAACTCTACTACATATGCAGTGTGATGCTGACAAAAGTCAGCTAATGAGTTCAGTTATGCCTCCACAATTTATACAGCCAGCCACTTCCCCAAGACCTATAGATTTCTCTTGACTCCTCAAAGGGAGGAATAAATGTATCAGAAATAAAGTGCCTAGATTCCACACAAAGGGGTTCAATTCATAGCATGGTTAATGCAGATCTCTAGGCCCTTGAGACAGATTAACTGAACACTTACTACCTGAATTATATCAGAAGACTTACAGGCAACAAATCACAGGCAACTCCAGACTCCCAAGCTGTTGGGGATCAAGGAACAAAACAGTTGAAATTTAGGCCAACGGACAGAACAAGATTTAAAAACAAAACAAAACACATTTACCGTGTGCTTAACAAACAGCAGGGTAGGATGGTGGTCTGTTGCACTAATACTTAGTGACTTCAAATATGTTTGGAGCCATCTGTTGCTAGATACCATGCAAACTGCTCAGGTGGGAATTCTCCCATGCAGCTTCAGACAGATGAGACATAAGGGTCTGCATCCCAGCTTGTCCCTTAGGTTTCCCTTTATAGTCACTAGACAGAAATAGACACTTTCAGGAGATGAGCTGCGTAATCTATATTTTAGGAAAAGAATTGCATTTTAGAAACAGGTGTTTCTCCTCACTGAGGTGTGTGTGTTGTGCATTCACAGGTGAATTCAATTCACCACAACAGGGAGAGACTGCTCTGATAATGGAAAAAAGGAACTGAACCCACGTTTTCACAGTCCTTCAGGATCAACGCTGTCCGGAGTTTGTTGTGTTATGCTTTTCAGATGCACTGAAAGAAATAAGGAAAAAGGGAGCTCTCCAAAATCTGTTGTTGGCCACTTTCCTTCTCGTTCTCTCTACTGCTGTGCTACATGCAAGCAGTGTGGCTGTGTGAGTGAGCAGCTCGAGTTTTGGGGTGTGCCTTTCAGCTCCAAAGGGATGACTGTGGAAAACAGAGAACCCTTATGGGTTCCAAATGAGTTCTCAAATCCAGTTATAGCCCATCAATAATAATTACAATATCCTATCATACAAATATGGCCTGAAAGCTTCAAACTAATTAATGCTTCAATATCCAGAAACCTAATCTGAACCTTTCAAAAGGTCCTAACCACTTGTCCCTGAAGACTTCTGTCCTTATTTCATATTTCTAGTTGATCATGTAAAATTACTAGCATTTTTGTGGTTGTAGTCTGAAGATGTTTGCTTCAAAATAAAACTCCATTTCTGTCAGGTGGGTTATATGTTTCTGATATGTTTAGATATATTTAGCAACAAAGTATTGTTTGCATTTCCCCTTCTGTCTTTTCATCTGAATACCTTCCTGTTTTCTGCCTCCTCCTTCCAAATTAGCTTTTTGCTTGCCTCTTCCCTTAGTCATCCCCTTTTAAACTTTTTGTTATTATGTATTTTATTGGAGGTGCAAGAAGAGTTGAAAAAAATATCAACCACGGGAATATACAAATGATGCAGGAAGGAACTGTAAAAGATCATACAGTAAGCAGAAGGATGATACAAAGATAGCCAGTCTACAAAATCGCTGGGTTTTAATATGGTTTCACAATGCCATTCTACACTAATCAGTCATCTTTGTTATCTTGAAAAGCACGCAAGAGAGTTCACTGAACAATTATCAGTTCCTCTCTCTGCCTCATCTTTTAGAAAACATTAAAACAATTAAAATCTTGCATCAGTGAAACATGCATACAGACATTTAGGTGAATGTTTTCTAGGACTTAAAAGCGTTATGAAACCCCAAGAGGCAAAGGCATTATTTTTCAATAGGGTTTTAACAAAGTTTTTTGTCCCTCATGCCACACATGCATAACTGGCTGATGACTATGCATGCCTACAGTATTCCAGTGAGGCAGCAGGAGTGCCAAGAACTATTTTTTACATCATTTTTGACATGCAGTTGAGGCATCTTACAACGGTGTGGTCTGTCCCCCCATGTCCCCTCGCTGCTGGAATTCCAACGTGATAAGGAAAGGCCTCTCTGGCCAATATCACTTCTCTTCACCTTAGAGGCATTGTTAGAGCCTCTTCACCCCTAGAAAGAGATTTATTAGCTTTGGATGAAGAGACTTTCTTCAAAACCATGGCTGACGTTTTCAGATAGAGTTTATTGACAAAATTCCACCAATTTGGGCCCAAACGATTGTGGAACATCATTTAAAGATCAGTTGCAAGTCTCCCTTTTCTGGGTTAAGGTTCCCCTAGGAGATGGGCATCTTTTCATTCTCTATTGGAAACCTCTTCTTCTTTCCCACTTAGAGTAAAACATGCATTTCCCCTTCCCACCCTCACAGCTAAGGCTTTACAAGAAAAGACACATTTTTAGCCTATATTTTTAGAATACTACATGGACATCATAGCAAATAGGAACTTTAATTATAACTCTTTCGTCATGCAGCACACTCAGAGAATTCAAGTGACAAAAGTGATGATTGCTATGAGGAGCAGTAAACCCTGATAAAATACACCTGATGAGGTACCAGGATTGATGGTGGTGAACAAGATTCAGACACAAAGCTAGACAGCGTGAAACGTCAAAATTGTTAGTAAATGCAGTAAACGCAGCAACACATCCTATTAGTAACAGGACTCACTAGGAGAAAGACTTTAGGTTGTAGAAACCACCCTTAGGTGAAATGAACATCCACAGCTCTCGCTCTTTTCAGCTTTGCTGTAGCTCTCCTTTGATAATTTATTCCCATCCCATCTCCAAGACATTGTGCCCAGTCATCTATACAGACATAAAGAAAAAAAAAACTTATAATAAATTAATCAAGCCATTTCCCCTGTCTCCAAGCAAGAAAGGGAAGCAGTTGTTATCTCTGTTTCAAAGACTTGGGTGACAGCCTCCTAATGTGAATAAGAGAAGTACAGCTTCATTAAAGGAATGAAGCTCTACTGAAATGCTTGCATGCAGTCTAGGACTTTGACTACACACTAAGCAAGAGTTTTGTTCAAAGTCTGCCATAAGGAACTTTTGCTGCAGCTAGCACAGATGTGCTTATACAGTGCTGCTCTTTTGTTCTGTCACATTCAACTACCTCCGGGCTACCAAGCAGCACTGATAGCTCTGACGTTCCACCAGTGGAAGAAGGCAAGATGCTGGTCCTCAAGGACACCATACCATCCCATGCCCTGAAAATCAGCCTTGCAAATCAGAAAGCGCAGTCAGCACAAGCGCAAAATAAACTGTCCAACTTCTGTTTTTAACCACTATCACACTGCAGGAAACGGGGAGAAAGGCAGTTATTAAAGACATAAAATAGTACTTGCCCCCAACATTCAGGTGAGAACATTTTTCAGTACTACATAAAAGAGAGGACAATTATGGTTGGGCTTCTGCATTCACCTGGTTTTCAGGCATGCAAAAGCTGAGTGTTTTCTGACTGCAGCCTGCTTAGCCCCTGCAGAGGGAGCAGGAACACCTCATTTTCAGAGATGGGAGATTTGCAAGAGGGAATCTGGGATGAGATGAAACTAATTAGACAACTTTCTTCTCTCCTTCCATCGGCAGAAAGCGAGAACGAACCCAAGGATTTCTACTGCAGGCAATATCTTTTGAATGAAAAGCACCTTAACATGGATTTTATTGTAGTGTGTGTGTGTGTGTTTTTTTTTTTAAATATAAAGTTCATATGAAAGCCACTGCTGGCAGCCAGTCATGCATGTGCAGCAATTACATAATCAAGGCCAGAAACCCTAGGGGCACAACAGTCAGTGGCTTTGACAAAATCCCTGTTAACTAATGCAATTTTGAAGGGATTTTTTTAAAATAACTTTTGCTTTGATAACTTTGCTAAGGAAAATCCCCTATTGGTTTTCAGTTATTCCTGATCTTGCTGTTTATTTTTTCCACTGAGCATAGTTTAGAAAATAGACATTCATTCTAAATAATTCAATTGCTCCTACTGCTGTGCAGTTTGCCTTAAACTCCCTGTTTCTATGCCCGGAGCTAAGCTTAGGGCAAGAGAAAACTTCTAATTAGTTGGACAGTTTTGCTCTTTAATTACAGAAGATCTTTGGCTAGACTGACATTTTGAGCAATGAGGAGAGGCTTGTTAAAGGAAAAGAAAAAAAAAAAAATCAAAAGCCCCCGAAAGAAATCTTGATGTATTCCTTGTTCTGATGTACTACAACCCATTATGATAGTGTTGAAGAAGGTTTAAAGCCTGGGGGGTGGGGGAAATAGATAACATAGCTCTCATATTAGAGAATATGAGGAACACAGCTACTATCAGTACTGTTTTTTCTAATCTCTGAGCTCAATGTTTACCCTAAGAAACATTCTCAGTTTGCTTAAAGTCCTTGCAGGTTTAACCAAATCCTTAAAAATATATATATATATACACACACATACACAGACACGCATATATATATATATATCTATATATATATATATATATATATCTGTGGGATTGGCATGGTGATTAACATATTTTGTATGTCAGCTCTGCTCTTTTCTTTCTTGTGCAAGGGTGCTTGCTTTTCCCAGGAAGTCTCTGCTGAGGTAAGTGCTCCATCTGTCTAACTAGCTTTTGGGCATCCTTCCCCTCTTTTTCCTCCCCCATTTTTAGTTTAACTCATGGTAGTCTGCTGTTGTCCATTCTGTCCCATTTATCTTTGGATTGCCCTTCCTGCTGTGCCTTCCTTCACACGGGGTCTGCTCCAGGTTCTTCGTTCCTCCTCACAGTTTGTTTCACAGGACATCAGCACTGCACTCTAAGGTTTTGTTCCTTCCTTTTTTGAACACAGATGTAGCAAATGCTTCCAAACACAGCTCAGCACGTACAGCATTGCGATCCGTTTCCTATTTTTTAAACCGAAGATAGCACTGGAGAGGGAGCCTCTTCCCGTGAAATTGTAGATTATCCCATCATCTTCAAAATTATTACTAATACTGAGAATGTTCAGTCTGGGCTACAGTTCGCAGCAGTGAGTCCACATGGGTTAACTGTGCACTGCTAGGGATGCGGCAGCAGCTCCTGACTCCCATGGAGTCTCTTTAGGCACAAGCACCAACACATGCACAGGTATAATGCAGAAGCTTCCAGGTCACAACAACTTCAGCACCATCCCCAGTACCACTTCTCATGCCACTGTAAGCACTGATTATTAGGAAAGGGGTAAGGCACATGAAGCACGCATCTCTGAAGAGAAGGCACAAGTTCAAGAATGTCTGACTAAGAGGAAAGAGTCATCAAGCTCGGTGACCACAGGAATAGGAACGTACTCTAGCACAAAAGATGCGTTCACATAAGGAAACAGAAATATTGTGCTGATAGAATAAAGTAAAATGCAATTGAATGCTGATAGATTCTAGCAGTATTGGTGAGCTGTTAGGACCCAAGCTACTAATAGCCAAGAGGAGAAATGTAGCGATTTGGACAAAATAAGACTGGAATGAATAGAAATTATGAAAATAGAAAATACTTCAGGTTTACCCACTGCATATGTATTTCACAAAGGAACACTATCTTAATTTCCCTAACTTAACTCCATAAATTATTTTTCAGAGTGGTATTGAACATGAAAGAGGATATTTTAAAGTGAGAAAAAAATTACAAAATCAAATACAGGAGGGAGGAAGGCATATAGACAATTAATAGCAAGGCTAAATATTGAAAAATAACGAGCATTTTGTTTCCTACTGAAGGGGACGAGGGCTTTAAGTGCCCACACCACACAGAAGCTCCCTTGACAAGAGCGACTGAATTCCTGTTTAGGTCACGAGCATCGAGCAAAGCAGGTTGCACAATCACCACCACACCAGGACAGCAAAATTGATGTAAATGAAGTACAACAAAGGACAAACGCTGCTATGAATTTAAGACGTTTAACATCCTCCAAGTACATACACACATAGAAGCGCAGGCTGCATTGCGACACGCAGTCACACGAAGACAGAGTTAGAGGGGCTGCACAACCCTAGAGTTGTGGCATAACTAACTTTGCTACCTCCATGACTTTGATATTTTCTTACCACGTAATATTTTATATGGGTTCATGAGACCCAGACCCATAAGCGGACCCAGAGGCTTGTTGTGCTCAGCGTAGCCACTGCGAGCCCTACGCTGCAGTACCCGCTGCTGACGCTGTCCGGGGAGGATTGTGCCTGCACCTGCACTTACCCTCCCAATCTTTTTTTTTTTTGCCTTGTCCTCTACACATATGGACCATACTCATCCCTGAGCACATCACTTCACTGACGTTAAACAAGGCTGAAATTTTGCCGAAGTGCACAGATCCCTCACTGCTGTTTTTGCTTTCCTGTACGATACAAGCTGATTAAAATAAAGACAGGTAAGCACCAAGTAGAGGAGAGGCAACGGTTCTCAAGAGGCTGCCTTCAGAACCTTCAGCTCAATGGCAAATTCCAAGAGTAATCATTCATTCAAAAATATCCATAGAATAAAACTGTGCTGCAAACTGTACTCTTTCATATTGCATAAGCATTCTGTAAAGGAGCGGGCATTCTTCTGCTAGCACAGAAAAGAATACGCAAGCCCTCATATCAGAGCACCCTACTTTTCTTCTGGTTTAAAGGTGAAATTTTAAAGGAAATTTTTTAACAGTTTGTTCTGCATTATTAATAAATTACTATGTAAACAATTAAATTTTTACCAGAACCAAGAAAATTGAACTATAAAATGAGTCAAATGGGTTGTCTTCACAACCTCAATTTTGCTCAAGAACACTGGGTATTCTTAGCGTTAATAACAGATCACATCCTTCTGCAGGTTTTTCAACTGACATCTTAATTTTAAACCTAAGAGATTCTTCTTGGCAGGGTCTCCAAGAGCAGGGAAGGGGAGAAAATGAGCTGAAGAAGTTCCGCTGAGATTCAAGAATAAGGAACCTTGGTAACTATCGCTCTCCTCTCCTTCCCCACAATATCAGATGGGAGAAAGATAGTAACTGATGTCTGCAAGAGAAAAAGGGAACTAAGAAGATATTTTCTTTGCTCTAAGGTCCACATCAGAACTTGCTGGTACAGCTCCTTGGGGATTACAACCGCATCAACTTCCCTCCTGCTTATTTTAGAGTTAGCTTTTGCCAAACTGCTGCACTAGTTTCTCACATGGCTTTTATCCATAAAATCCTCAAAGCGCTTTTCCTTGGAGAGTTACTTTTGGAAAAATGACAATTCAGCCAAAATTCTTTAGAAAATTAAGAACAAATGCAAAAGGCCTTGGATGTATTCTGACTATGCATATTCCAGTTTGCACATTTTAAAGTGTGCAATAAAGATTACCTCAGATTTAGAATCAGAGAATCATATAGGTTGGAAGGGACATATGGGGGTCATTCAGTCCAACCTTCTGCTCAAAGCATGTCCCATTACAACAGGTTGCTCGGGGCCATGTCCAGCTGGGTTCGAGCCTCTCCAAGGATGGGAATTCAGCGGTCTCTCTCTGGGCAACCTGTTCCTAAAAGGGACTTCCCTCCCTCCCCCCCACCCCCATACCAAATTAGAAATTCTCATTTTCCACCTGGTGCCCGTTGTCCCATGTCTTTTCATCATATGCCTCTGAGAAAAATTTGGCTCTGTCCTCCCTACACCCTACCAGCAGGTAGCTGTAGACAACAATAAGGTCTCCCTGAAGCCTTTTCTTCTCCCCAGCTGAACAAACTGAGCTCTCCAAGCCTCCCGTTGTCTGTGCTGTGCTCCAGCCCCTGTTCACCCCAGGGGCTCTGCTTGGCTAGCTCCAGGACGTCACTGCTTGATGTGCACTAACTTAGGAGCCCCAAACCGGACATCATCTCACAAGTGGCAAATAGACGAGGAGTAACCGACTTCCTTGACCTCCTGGCTACGTTCATGGAAACGCAGCCCAGGATGCGGTGGCCTTCTTTGCTGCAAGAGCTTCCTGACTCAGGTTCAACTTGCTATCCACCAGGACCCAGAGGTAAGTTTGCAGTGCTGATTTCAAATCCATTCAGCTCCCAGCCTATCCTGCTGTTTTGGGTTATTCCTCCCCAGGGCCAGGACTTTGCACTGGCCTTTGTTAAACTTCAGCAGTTTTCTATCAGTTCCTTTCTCCAGCCTATGGAGGCCCTTTTAGGTAGCTGTCCTGCCCTCCAGTGTATCAGTGGTCCCTCAGTTCGGTGTCATTTGCTAAGTTTCTGGGAGCGCAAAATCATCCAGGTCACTAATAAAGACATTAAACAGTAGCGCATGCAGTATCCCTGAGGGATACCATTGGTAAGAGGTCACCACCTGCACTTTGTGCCCCTCTTAAAACCCTCTGAACCTGACAGTTCAACCAATTTTCCATCCATCTTATTGTCCACTTCTCCAGATTGTATTTCACCAGTTTGGCTGCTAGGGATACTACGGGAGACCGCAGCCTTACTAAAGTCAAGGTATACAATATCTATTGCTTTTCCCTTATCCACAGAGCTATTCATCTAATTATAGAAGACAATCAGGTTAGTCAAGCACAATTTTCCCTTGGTGAATCCGCTAGCTATGCCTAATCATCATCTTGTCCCTCACATGACTGGATATGGCTTTAAGGAGCGTTTGCTCCAACACTTTCGCAGGGACTGAGGCGAGGCTGACCCCGATCTTCCTTCTTGATCTTCTTGCAGATGGGTATAACAGTTGTCTTTTTCCAGTCATCAGGAACCTCCCCCAACTGCCATGACCTTTGAAAGATGATAGAAAGCAGTCTTTCAATGACATCAGTCACCTTCCTCAGCCACCCTGTAGTCCCACGGCCTTGTATATGTCTAATCCACTCACATGCTCCCTAACTGTATCTTTCTCTACAGTGGGAAATGCTTCATTCCCAAGTTTCTGCTGGTAAGCTCTGGGAACTGGGAGTCCGGAGGGCAGATGCCACCAGTGAAAACCAAAATCAGCTAAGAGTGGGGCCAACGTTTACCATTCCCTTCCTTTGGTTCTGATGTACTTGTAAAAATCCTTTTTGTTGCCCTTCACATCTCTAGCTAATTTCAACTCCAGGTGAGCTGTGGCCTTCCTAACTCTGGCCCCGAACACTCAAACAATACTCATACTCTTACGTTGCTCCTGGACAGCCCATGCCCGTTTCTAGCTTCTGTTTACTTCGCTTTTGCATTTGAGCTCCATGAGGAGTTCCTTATTTCAAGCACAGTAGCTTATTTTGGACAAGTTAGCCCCACACAAGAGATACTAAGTTAGTCTCCTAAAGCATGAGAGGAAGTGCTCATGCATTTCTCATGGTGATGAAGGTACTACAAATTCATTTACAGGATTAAAAAGTTAACGCTTCTTGAATAACTGGAAGAGTAATCTGTGAGACAAAGGTCAACTCTTCACACGGGTGTCTTGTTGCATAATGACTACATAATATGCTCAGTTTGTGTGTCATATCTAGTCTTGGGTTCACTGTTTTAAGCTACTGTTGGGGAATCTGTCTTCATTTAGCACATTCTTCCTGCCTTTTCTGCTGTGCTTCAAGCTTCCTGAATGAACCTTTCCTGGAGAGTGCATTGCAGATCTGCTGATGAGCTTTGTCTAGCACATGGAGTCCCTGTGCAAGAAAGAGGCAGAGATGCTACACGATAAATCACATGATGGGGGAGCCCAAAGCGATAGGCAGAATAGCGAGCCTCTTGCTCAACAGACACAACACATTGCACTAAGGCACCTAACATAGCTCTGAAGGTCAGGACTACTGCTGCAACGTTCGTTGAACTTCGTCTTTCAGCCCATACCCAGTCCCAGAAAGAATACAGTAGACTTGCAGCCGCTGCTGCAGCGGTGGGTTAGAGAGAACTGATTTCTAATTGGAAGGGATGGTGAAAAGTCAAGAAAAGTCCCCAAAGCAGATAGAGGGATGGAGGCCAAGATCTAGATGCTTAATTAAGAAAATTCATTTAGGCTCTGGAATTATTCATAGAGAAGAGTTGAGAGCTGGGCATATCACAGAAACAGGAACACTTTGTTGGCAGCCTGAAACATGTGCCCAAAACGTAAGAGGTGATTTGGCATCTGTCTGCATTGCAATTTTGAAAGAATGATGAGGAAGTCTTCGATCAGCAGTTAATGAACTTAGACCACAAAGCACGCACACAGAAAAGAGAAGCAAAAGGAAAGGTAGAAAAAAAGTTCATATCTTAGGGCTTTTACATTCAGTTTCACCCTTTGTCAACAGCCACGAAGGATGCAAACCTGCAACAACACGCCAAAAAGCCATGTCACGAGAACACCTACTCAGATTTCCTACTGCCACGTGCAAGCGGTGCATAGAGGTAGCAGCTTCCTGACAGAAATCTCTCTCATTTTTACAGAGGAAGTGAAGGTCTCACGAGCTCATGAAGGACCCATGAGCTTACGGAGGCTAATGAGATTAAAGGTATGTTACTGTTCAGGTTCTTTCTTGATCTCCTTTCAGCTGACTAGGCGTGGTCTCTGTTACATTCCCAGTGCTCTTTGGTTCTATAAAGCCCATGGAACACAGTCTCTTTTTGAAGGATATCAAGCAAAACCAGGTCAAGTGCAGAGATGTGCAATTTATTTATGTAGATTCCCTGAAATACAGAGCATTGACTTCTGTTTCACCTAGAACATTTTAGCAGTGCTCATGTAAGACACAAATCCTTCAGTTATGTCCAGAGAGACTTAAGAAAGATCATGACCCCCAGCAAGGAGTTAATCAGCTGCAATAATAACTATAGGGTCAGAATCCCATGCAGCAATTTAAGACTTCACTTTTACTGCTAATGAAAAGTACAATTGCATATCGAAACACTTCATAATATTAAGTCATTGCTCCTTACATGTTCTCCTGACACACTGTTAAATTTCACCCTATAATATGATTAGTTTGCGTATGTAACCATATAGCATTGTAATACAGTATTACCATTGCTAGTAACAAGCCACAAGCTTTGTACTGAATTTGCAAGGCCTCAGGACTGAGGCACGTCAGGCTTGCTCTGTCAGAAATTTTCTTGACCTGCCTCTAGTTTGGTTTAGCTGTAACAGCAATTCTTACTGTCCAGGCATATATGACTTCTTATTGTCCAGGCATATACGGCTAATTTGTTTCACTTTTGTTTATTTTTGTGTGGTTCAGCCATAGTTTTATATAGATATTCTACGTAGATTGCTAAGACATTTACAATTCTGCAGTGAAATTCCCTTGCTTCGTTTGCATCCTTTGCAAGCAATTGTTTCATAATGCATGTACTGTGTATCCTTGGGATATTTCATTAAGAGCAACACCTGCTATTGAGGCATTTAAAAATCCCTTGTTTTTCTGAAAATGAAATGCCTATCAAAACTATGTTGGGGGGAGGGTTTTTTGTTGTTGAAATAATCAAATTTAAATTAAAATCATGTACTTTGGCTATAATCCTGCAGGACCCAATTCTGCACCCTGGATATATGTATCTCCATTAATTCCTAATTCCTGAGAACATTTATTTGACCATGTGCACAGGCTGGAGTTAAGTGGATAATTCCTTCCCATGCTTGTACCCCCCTCCAGTCTATACAGAGCAACTTGAGAACTGTATTTGAAAAGCAAAAGCAAGCGACACATGTAATTATTACGTGCCCAAATCAATGTTCTACTATGGGCACTTAAATCTACTTCCCAATCAATAGTGTTTTGAGTGAAGGGGTGTGCATGTGTACGAGCGCGCACGTTCTGCTCTGAGATCTTCTCTAAATAGCATCACCAATGAAATACCTATTACAGTCCTGCAGTCCTTCCTGTTCCAAAGGTTCAGTTCAGATATTCAATACACAAAATCTGTCTCTAACCTTAGCATTCACGTTCTCTACCATTTCTTAGGGGTATATTTCAGCAGATCACTTCTACTGCACCCGAGGCGTCTGTGTGCAGATGTTGTTAGAAACAGATGTAAGCATGGATTGTTTACACCAACCACGGAACCGCAAAACTACCGAAACCAAAGATACATCAAAGGCATTACACCTAAGATCTTACGCTGCTTTTGCACGGCACCTTCTATTTGAGGACTGCAGAGTGCTGTACTGAATTTAGCCTTGCAGCACCACAGAGTATCCTACCTCGCACTGTTATCTTTACTTTTATAGCTGTGTTTGTACCAGCTACTGTCACAAGGTGAGATAGCTCTTGTCCAGGTAAAATTAACACCGAGCACACCTACCACGTGAAAACCACATCCTGGGCTCCTTACGCAGCACCAGTTTTGGAACGCGTCTATTAAATGTTATTCTTGTATTTCCACCCATGCATCAGAGGCTCCTTCATAACACAAACCATTCAAGAATGGCGCTCTGATGGGAAAAATTTAACTCACCAGGGATTTTAATGTCTAGGAAACAGACATTTTTCTTCCCTCTTACAAATAATCAAGGTGAAAGATAAGGGAGTACTTTTTCATGCATGGAACAGTACATTTTTAATGCTAATCCTGCAGGGTCTTTGAAATTGTATTTCTCTAACAACCCAAGACAAAAACAACCCCCAACTCAGAGAGGAATGGGATTAGGATTTAGAGCATGAACACTATGTATTTTTTTAAATAAAGAGCAAAAAAAACTTCACAATATTTGTCAAGGGAAGAAACCTGTAATTCATAAAAGGCTTAGTACTAGAAATCAGTTATGCTTGTTTTGAGAAAAATAACCGCAGTGAACACAGATAGCGTTATCTCAGATTAGAGTCCTAATCAGGCCGTGCGATCTTCACTGTTTCATGAAGACTTGCAGTTATGCTGGCTGTGTTTCTGCAGACCCTCCCTTTCTTGAGGCTGTTAAAATTGTACGTTTAGTTTACTGTGAAACAAAACCGACACGGCCATGAATCACGTAAATTGATGAAAACCACATAAAGCACCACCTGCTTAGGTCACCAGCCAAAGCAACCCGGGGAACACACTGGGCTACATCAAGGCTCCCATCCCATTTTCACGCAAGACAAATGGCTTCTTGGCGGGGCGCTGCTTGTTTTCGTGTTTAAGTGGGTCACTACGGAGAAGCTTGGCCACGGTGCTGAGGTGGAAGAATGAACGAGTAAGAGGGCACAGGCTGGGGGAGCAGAGCGTTAAGCACCGTCCTTCAGTGCGAGATAGGTCCAGTCATTTTCACAATTCAAAGGCCAACACCTACAGCCTTCGCGTCCTGCAGCTTCTTCTCCGCGCTCCCTTGTGCCAGGGCCGGCATTCGTGCGGCCACACGGCACGCTCCTTTTCTTATTTGGCTCCCCTCACCACCACCTCGACTTCGCACCGTTTTAATCGCTTCACCCAGGGGCCACATGAAGGTTAGCTCCCGCATAAAGAAAAGGGTGGAAATGACCTTTTCAGCAGCAGTGCAAACATATGCCACACTATCCTGGCTGTGGAATTTAACTCAATTCTTCATACGCTTTCCAATTATTTGCAATGGTTTTAACATAGAATAAATCTTCCAAGCAAAAGACTTTGGCTGGGCCTATAATAGGACAGCAAGTGGAGCTCTGTCAATTAAGGCTCCTGTGTATATATTTAAATAATAATAATAAAATAAGATTGGTACTCATTTCAAAAGGAAAATTACACAAAGTTTCAGAAGAAAATTAAAACCTGATTTTAGTGCCTGCTACCTTTTAGAAGCTTAATAAACAGTCTAAACCTGTGCTGCTGCTGCTGCCACCATTTATCAGGGAATGCACAAAATAGCCTGCCTCTATGCATTTAGCACAGGAAAAATACAAGGCACGTGCTGTTACTGCCCATGCTGCTGGCTTTGTGTTGGGTTCCCCCCCCCCGCCCCTTTTCTTTGTTAACTTCCTGCAGATTACCTATATCGTAGGTTTTACAAAATATTTGTAAAATAGCAAAAACAAAACACCATTAAAAATACCTTAAACAACAGAATTAGGACAGTAAAAGAGAACCTGCCAGATCAAGGCACAACTCAGCAAGTAAATCCAAGCCAACCTGATAAACTATACTAAACCGAAAAAAGAAAATACAACGGAGCTGCAACCAATAGAAGGGAAGAATCATACCAAATACATCTCATTTAATTTAACTTTTGTACAGCACAAAGACAGTTCAATCATAAATATTCAGCCATAAGATTATAAACACTTCTACAGAGTTTGCTGACTAGCAACTGCTCTAGGCCTGATGCAGTTCATGTCTTTATTCTGAATCTGTAGAAAGTCTCACAGAGAACTGTGGGCAGAGAAATACTTCCCTCTCCCCAGACAGGAGGATGAGGTAACCTGCAGTTTACTTTAGCCCAGGGTAAGTTATACACATAATAGAATAAAGAGCAAATATCAAACACCTCTCAGAGGAGCAGCTAAGGAGCAGTACCTCTAAAGATCCACAGGACATTGTCTGCTCCCTCCAGTAACAGCTGGAGAGTGAAAAGGGCAAAGCAAACAGTTAGGGAAAGCTCCTCATCAAACTTACCCCCGCACAGAAGATGAAAGCCCTCAACCCACCCTAAGGAAAAATTCTTCCTTTTCCAAAACATCCAAGCAGCTTTTTCAGCACACAGTTACTAGCTGTTGGGGACAAGAACCAAAAAAAAGAAAAAATGCAACTACTTACCAGGTAGAGAGGAAAGAAATTGCAGGCTCCACCACCACACTCCTGGAGTATGTAACAGCTCCCTATGAGCTGCAGCTGGTAGGCTCTTCCAGATTTAAAGAGCTAGCAAAATGTTGCTGAAGAGAGAGACAGAAAAGAAAGAGTTAGTGCTAATCTGTCAAAGGAAAGATAGTTCCTTAAAAACCCTGTGATACCTGGCTGTGGAAGGAGTCTGACATACTTTAACCCTAGAATACTATCAGAACTGTTTGGTTTAATTTGTGTTGTGCTTGTCGTCTGGCTCATATCTTAAAGAAGACATAGTACGATTTGCATCAAATCCATCATGACAGCCTAAAAAATCTATTCTAGCATTCTTCATATAATTCGAAATTACTTTGGACCCATACTTACATGTTTTGGATCCAGATTTCTATGCTGTAGGCCTGAATTGAAACTAACTTTAAACTTGGTTAGTTGTGTTTTTGCAGAAAATCGAGACCAGTACGGATGCCTCACCTGAGAATCTGCGTAGGTGTTTCAAATGGCTTTCGTAAACATTTCTAAGTCCTACTATGCCACAGCTGAACTGCTGACATCACCTGGGCTATCCTGGGAAAAGCAATCTGTCACTGCCTATTTAAAAGCCTCACCTATTTTGGCCTTGCTTGCTACAGCACTCTAGGGAAGCATGTGATCAGGACATTGTTTTCAGCTGTGGTTATGAAACAGAATATTTGTAACACACTAAATCAAAGATTTTTCCTCTTTATTCTGTGGATGTTCAAATTTACTATTCTCAGTAGTCTACTTCAATTGAGTTCAGTCAGCGCATTCACACTTTTAAAGACTGGGTCTCTGTAGAATCTGGGTCTTATATATTATAATGAGGAAAACTATAAATTAGGTTACCAAAATAATATGGGCAGACAAGTTTAGAACTCGGAAAGGTATTTATGGGCATACTAAAAAATCTTGCCGCTGTTGAAGAACTCTATGGCACTGTTTCCTACGACATTTTTGCTGACGCATACAGATGATAACAAAATGTGCTTTCACCATGGGCGTGTTTTCCCCTCTGATTTTATACTCAAAACTAGCAGTCTGGCTGCTGTGTGAAACCATCCAAAAGATATCAGAAATTACTTGCTTGCTCCACACAGTAGGGTGAGACTGTGAAGTGAATAACTACGGCGATCTGTTATGTGCCAAGCAAAAGGAAAGCCATACTAGTTTGTGTTAATGAAGCACCTACACATATGTGTACTTCCAAAGCCTGGAAATCCAAGAAGGCAGGCCAAATTGCGTTCTCATTTACATGCAGACCGCCTCAGTGACACTGGGTCACTGAATAACTCACTTCAGCGACTGTGCTAGAGTAAATCAGGCTCTATTTAAATTAGAGAGGACCAAACCTCGGGAGGTTGCTAGTAGCCTATTTCATATATTGCAGGATAAAATTTTGGGTCATAATAATTAACCTTAAATGGAGAAACTGTTGGCTGTGCAAATATAGCAATCATCTTTTTAAATGTTGCTCAAGTTTGCCAAGTTGTTGTCCAGTAGTGAGAAGTTGCATGGATGGCCTGACAGAATTCAAGACTGTATTTCACAACATGGCCCTAAAAGCCAATAAATGAGATTCCCTTCAAATCTGATTTACAGTCTTACATGAAAAGCCAATATATATATAGTTGATGACAGGAATGTATATGAGCTACAATAGCACAGGTATTAGCATATATACAAACCATAGAGTTCTTTTTGAGTACTGTCCACGCCAATCACTTTCAGATAATGTAGATCCTCGTTATAAATGTTCAAGGGTTTTGTTTTGTTTTTTTAAACTGCTAACCTCATCAGCAGCAAAGCATTTACAGTTTAAAGAGAAAGCTCTACCAGGTGAAGGGTCTGTTTGAATATTTGCATGCATTTTAACGAGTCAGTTATAAGGCTTTTTTAGTTGTTAGAAAAACCGTCATGTACTGAAATAGTCTGAAGTTGTAGCAAGCCACAAGGTCTATCAGTGTGTAAGAACTCTCTAGGGGGTGGAGGTACTGCATCCTTTACGTTACTTAGTCCATGCAACAAAATGATTTTTTTCCTTCCTGTTCTTTTATGATTAGAAACAGGGATGCATTTTATTTAGAGAGGCTGAGCATATTATTTACCCATTCCATGGCTTAGGAAACCTTTCTTTACTATTTGCATGTCACACTGTGTGTCTGTCCTATTATCTGAGTGGTACGCAAATGACCAGAGAAGTGCCAAACACTGTAACTGTGACATCCTATGAAATAGCACAATGACTTTTATTGCATTGAAAATTCTTTTTGATTTGAAGAATGCTGGTGAGAAAGTGCTCTGTAATGACAATACAGGATGCATTTTGATCTCACTAGAGAGAAACATATTTTCAGTTGGACTATTAGAAAGCTTGTAAAGATAGAAAAGTACCTAGTGAAGCGGATGAAAACATTTCCATTGATTTAATTAAAATTGAAGTGGACCCTCTTTACTCATTATCAGTTGGGAGTAGAGACTCTTGCTTGTATCCAATACTACTGCAAACCACAAATAATTTTAGTGAAGTCTCTGTAGGACTATATATGTTGTGCCATAATCTACTTCAATGAGTAAAGGCATCAGAACCATTTTGATTGTTTGATCAAAGGCTTGATTTTAAAGAAGTTCTGGAAGAGAGAATTTTTCATGTTATTTTGATCCTGGTGATTGAAATTTAGGACTCGTCCTACGCAGAACTTCTGCAGTGCTGTACAGCCATGAGTGGAGCATAAAGCACTCGGGCTCTTTGGGGAGAACCTGTGGTTCACTGTTGGTAATCCTTTCGCGCTGCAGTCTGCATTTGCTGGAGCAGACTGCATTTCGGAGCTGCGCTCACAAGGCGGGATGATGCCATTTTCCTGTATACAATGTCAGAGCTCACACAGCAGTGAAGACAGAGTTTAAAAGGATTTGATGGTTTTTGTACTGAAAACTGCAAATTGCTCACAGACAGGGAGACTACTAACTGTTTGAAGAGACAGTGTAGTATCAAAGCAGGGGAATATCTTAGTGGTTGTTGTAATGGAAAACACTTTATAAGGGATAACATTTCCTAGTAGACCTGGTGATTAGATTCAGGAAGATTAATTTATTCAACACTTTACTAGCAGTTGTGGATCTGAATCTTTCTCATGTCTAACTACGCCACATCATCCATAGCTCCCAGGTACCAAGTGATAAACGAATGGTTCTTGCATGCCCCCCTCAAATACCCTGATAGAGTGGGGCAAGAGGCTCTTCTCTTAACAACCTGTGTGTGAGCCCTCATAAAAGCATGCTTCCTGTCTGCCTCTGAGATTCTGCAGCTTTCAGTTTCCTTTCTGAGAGATAAGAATAATCAGTTTTTTTTTTTTTTGAAATCAGATACAAATAGGATACTGAAAATCTGAGACAAATATAAAAATGGGAAGCTGCTCTGGAAAATTTTTAGCATATAACCAAGCCATAGGACACATTTATAGACCAGAAGATAGGTTAGTATATTGCATTACCTTTGCAGGGTTTTTTTTTTTTACAAGATAATAAACAATACCCACAGAATAAAACAAGTGGAAGTGTGTGTGTGTGTATGTTTGATTGTTTTATATCCATGTATACATGTTTTATATCCATCTCCTGTGATGTCACTAAAGATACCTTAACTGTTTGGCTTCCTTACTTCCATCTTTCTTCTTCATGACAATTATGTATAAATCCCTTCTCTTCATCCGCTGTTCTATTTTCTGTCAGATACGAATCCATCTGAATTATTTAATAAGAAGTATTTTCAATAGAATTTCTTTCAACAGTGTGGCTTTCCACAGGCGGGTGTCCAAAACATTTGTTCCTGGAAATCAAATAGTGCTATAATTAATATAGGAGAAATGCCCCAGGATATGTTCTTGTCTTTGTGCACTGCAAACAAGGCATTTGTTTTATATAAATATAAATGTGCCACAGGTCAGGAGGAGAATGTGGGATTAGTAGGAGAGGCTGCAGAGATGAATTTGAGCCAGAAAGATTCTTATATTTGAGAAAAGCTAAGCTAAAACAAAACAGGAAAAGGATTTCTAAAATTTGCTTTTGAGTATGCTGAAAAAACTACATTTTCATTTTATTGTTCTGCTAAACCACTCTGCATCTTTTATTGAGATAAGATGTTTTTCATGTTATGTAAAATTTATAGTTATATTTTTAAACTGATTTTTGCAGTAAAAAATTAAGTGAAATGGTAAAGTACATGAAAAACTTCTTTCTATAAAAATCCAATGATAGTTGTGCTAACCCAGGAATGAGTGCAACAGAGCAGAGAAGGCATATTCACAACGCAGTGACAAATCTCTGATAGTAAAATGTACCTGATATTTCAGGGGAAGATTCTGAAATTTAGTAATCAGTTACAGAGAAATCTACTTTGGAGAAAAAAAATGTGTCTGCCTTTGCAAATATTTCTCTGAAATGTATGAGCTCGTCCTCCAATTTAAAGGAATAAAATTCTGAATGTGATTCTGAAACATATATTCTTTTATCAGTTTAAGCATCCATTCAGAATGAGAATAACATCACGGATGACCTTACTTAGTACCCTGTTAAGCTTCTAACCCCAGTTACCTTGTGACAATGAGTTCAAAAAGTAATCGTATTTTCACATAGTTAATGTGCACCTCAGACAATGCACATCTCTTTATAGGTACCGGAACTTGAACATAAATTCTTAGCAAGCCCACAACCTCTCATGACTACCTCCTCCAGATACCACATGTAAAATGACAGGAAGAAACAAAGACAAAGAGTTCGTTGGATAAGTGGAAATTCTAAGAAAAAGTTATTTTCAACTTACTGGCACACACCTGCCTCTCCTGCTGCCGTGGAATTACAGATTGTGTGTGAGCGTATACGTATACATCTATATACCTCTTCCTTTATATAATTAAAAAGGTAACCTGTATGAATCATCTTCCCAAATTACTCAATTTTGATCTCAAAATCTCTCTTCATGAAACAGCTTTCCATATGCCATACACCTAATAATTCACACCGTTTGTTTCTGAACGCTCACTATTTCTTCATCCTTTTGGGGATCGAATCTGCAGAGAACGTTCCATTGATTTCCAATATGATACTTGTGTGCTTCATATCCTGCTCGTTATCCATCTTACCAAGTCTGCTTTCTTTAACTGGTGCTGTGAAGCGTAGAGTTCCTTTCAACTCGAGCTGTCTACAATGATAACTACTGTTTAATTTTTCTGTGAATCTTTACATATAGCTACCTTACAGCAATTCACAAGGAAAGATGTCTTAAGCAGCAGCCTTGCCAATTTGTAGATTTCAAACTGGAGGGAAAAAGAAGTGAAATGATTTGCCTTCAGGTCTGTAGCACCCCTCTAGTGCATGCCAGAATAATGTTCTAGCCTCTGGACTGGACAAAAGGATCTTCGAACAAGAAGGGAGGACATCTGGGTCACTCACGGAGGATGGACTACTAGGGCAACTGCAGTATTTGGAGGCATGACACAGTGAATAAACTAGCTTTTTTACTTAATGAATTGGGGACCCTCTTTTTGGTATTTCACTAGGACTAGACTTCAGCAGGGTTGTAGTCAATGCTCTAATCCTCCAGCGTACAACAAAATCTGTCATAGTACGGCTCAACTGATTCCTATGTACGTGATGGATTAAGTATAATAGAAAACTATTAGTAAATCAAGAACTGGCCTATAATTAGAGGGATAAAGAACCTTAACAATTCTTTCCAGTAACGTGTTCATTCTTGCAAAAAAATTGGAATTTCTGTGGAAACATGGGAATGGAACTTAATACGGTCGCCTCAAGAACATGCATTCTTTTAGCATAAAAGTAAAACATTTTTCTGAAGAAACCTGAGCCTAGGTCAAATAAAAACCTTTTTCTCTATTTTATGTATAAACTACCAGTATTTAGTATGAGACCATATATTTTAAACTAAATGTTTGCTTTTATTTGTTACTTTCTTCATCAAAAATCAGGACAGTTTTTAGAAACATTAACTTAGAATATGACTTCTTTTACATAATACCTTATTCTGATGTTCTAGTACTCAATCAAGCAGAAATCCATGGACTTCAGATAGTTTCAGAAAATCTAGAACTATATTATTTGATTGCCTACTTAAGAGGTAAGAGCAAGAGAGACTCCGTTAACAGAACTTTGATGCCAAGCAAAGGCACAAATTCATTGCACAAATGAAAAGTGCTTATTAATACCTGAAAGGTGATATTCTTCATACCTCCAAAAGTGCCAATGAAAGTTTGACATACTAATTGAGGGCAACGTGAGTCGTAAAATTGGAAAATTTCTTTGCCATGAAATTATACAGGAGGTTATTACAGTATAACATTGGACTTTGAGCTCCTTCATTCTTTCTCCATTCCTAAAAGGGTTTATTTGTAAATGTGTTAGACACTTCTGCCTTCTTAGCTAAAATCGTTACCTGAGGCAGCCTGTGTTATAGACTAATCACCTCTGGAATCATACCAGGCAGGAGAAATATAGGCACACTGATGCTAAAAAGAGTTTAAGCACCTCTGTGCATATATATTGATTCTAATGGTGGTGAAATCATGGAATCTTGTAATATTATTTATTCTGCAGGAGCCTTGTTGCCTAATAGACTGATTCTGCTGTGATGCCAAGCGCACAAAAGTCATTAACAGCAGCAGATGCAACTCCTCCGACAGGGAAGAATTCCAGTGTAAATCCTAAAGCCTTTCCTGTGCTAGAAGAAAGCTATACTTCTTTCACTAAACCATTTAAAACATAAGTCAAATGGTTCAAATACACAAAATAGAAACTCTTACAGTGGTTTAAGCTAGCCAGATAGGTGTTAGGAACAAAGTCAAGACGGAGTGGTGTAAGAAGTCACCATACATCAACGGACCTACAGGAGCTGTTGACAATAGACATCCTTCATCCATGTTAAAGGCAGAATGTTTCACTATTGGGGCAGTCTAGTGGTGTGTATAGGGTCAGCCATTGATAGTTACCTCAGCTGAACTGATGCTTGAAAACATCATATGCTCCATGCATCTGAGTCCCTCGTACAGCAAGTAGAGTTTGTTACTCACTGAATCTCAAGGTAGTAAGGATGATGTGGAGGCTAAAAGTTATATAGATTGATTGAACAACACTTATAGAAAGAAATCCATCAAGGGTCATTAAATAAATAATTATTGCATCTAGCAAAAGAAATCCCTAAATTCAAAATGTTGAGGGCTGCAGGGTATTTTGGGGCAGTAGCAGGGGATGCTTGTCCTGTTTTTATACTGTCTCTTAGGTATCTTCAATTGACCATGGTCACAGCTGTTGTGCTAGATGGACCCCTGCTATGATCCAACCACAAGGTAGCTACAATTTTCAAGAAGATGAATTGCGTGTCCATATTTTCCCCTTCACACAAAAATAACAGCATTGGAAGCAATGGAGATCTCAGGGTATGACTATTCCAAACAGTGCCAGGGAGAATGAGACCTGAGCTAGCTAAACTAGTGGGAGCAGAATAGCCTTACTGTCACTGTACTCTCTCTAAGTTAATTAGTCTTATTATATTGTGAAATAAAGACATATCAATGCTACTCTGTAGGAAAAGCTAAATTTTGTTACGTTGGTAGAGCTATTTTCAGTAGAATTCTTTGATTCTTAGAACTGATTCTGATTCTTAGAACTGACCCAGTTCACAGTAAGAATTTTACTCTTTAAAAAGCTCCTACGGATTTTTGGAGAGTTAAGGCCTACATCTGTATCTAGCAAATTAGTTGAAATGACACTTACCAAAGAAGAATGCCAAAGCATCTGGAAAATCATGTGACAGAGTATAACCAGCATAGTTTCTGCAAAGGAAAATCATGTTTCATTAATCTTTTTTTAGTTCTTTGAACATACATGTAAAGGGATGGGTGAAGGAGAATTGGTTAACATAATTTAATAAAACCTCTAAAAAGCCTTTGATAATGTCCTAAATAAGATTCTATACAATAAACAAAATAATCATGAGATGAGAACAACACTGTCATAAAAGAGAAGGCTGAAGAGCAAAATTACACAGACAGTCAAAAAAAATAAATCACAGCAGACACTTTTTCACACTTAGACTTTTATTATTTAATATATATCATTAGTGTGGAAAGAATTGTAGGATAGCAGTGAACCTACTTATTAAAATTTGCAGATAACACTACTAAATCATTTAAGTTAGGAAAGGTCAGAGGGGTTGGGAGAAACTTTGGAGAGCCCTCTTTCAAGTAGTTTACTCATCAACATCATAAATTTTGCATTTCACATTGGGAGGGAAAGTTCAAGCTTCTCTGGCATCTCAGAGGCTTCTAAATTTATGGAAGCAACTCCTACAGCAGACCTGGAAATCGCTATAGATTGCTTGATATGCAGCTGCAGCTGGGAGGCTAACAAGAAGTTAGGTTACATGAAGACTAATAGGGTAATTAACACCGGCATATAATGCCTCTCTATAATTAATGATATGACCTCTTTTGGAATGTGTAGTTCTGATCACCTATCTCAAAAAGGACATTGCAGAACTTAGAGTAGTTTTTAGGGGGCTGAAAAGTATGATCAGTGTACTGGAAGTGTTTGCACATGAAAAGAGATTGAGAAATTTTGGTTGATCACTTCAGGAACAGAAGAAAAGGACATGATAAAAATATATCAAATAAAAAAAGCGTGGAGAGAAAAGAGTAGAAATTTCCCTTCTCCCTGTCTCACAATGCAAATACAAAAGCAAAAAAAAAAAACCAAACCCAACATAAAATGATATTAAAAAGCTGTGGATGAAAAATTGATTCTAGGAGTTAGTTTTCTAATCATTAACTGTAAACTGTGGAACTTATTGCCACAGGAAATGAGTAAAACCAACACGTTTCAAAAAGAGATTGACCCTTTTAATGGATATAAACAGTACCTCAGGGAAATACGGTTGCCAGAAGCAGCAGGATACTGGATTCACTGAACTTGGAAATCTCTTTTGTCCTGTGTTCCTAACTCCCAAATTATTATCAGTAGGTGGGAGTACAAACCCCTAATGCTTAGAGCACAGATCACATTCAAATACATAGTAAGCATAGTATTATCCAGTGCCCAATATTACCAGTACTAGCCAGTTGAGGGGACATGCCACTCGTTCCTAATGGTGTACAAACTACTGATTAAAGAGCAGAAAAACACTGGGAAGCAGATACATTGCCTTTCTGGACAGTATGAGCTGTGTGGTCCAGAGCCAGCCAAACTGTGGTCCATTCTTTCCAAAAGACACTGAAGCTATGTCAGATCTTAATTCTCTAAGCTGGAAATGATAATTTTGTACAACGTACTAATTTCTTACTTTCCTTATTAATTTCCAACCTCCTTTCAAACGTATAAATAATGTTCTTATTTCATTTATAAGGTAGCTTTGTGAGGTGTTGCTTAGTAGGAGGACCTACTCCTCCTGCACAAAGTAAAGGATGGTTACTGAAGACAAGTTGAGACTAACAGGTTCTCCTTAAGGCTTGCAACCAAGTACAATTGCCATAGGTGAAAAAAAAAAAAAAGTGTTTTTTGCTGTTATATGCCCTGAACCAGAGTTTTCATACAGAAAAGCTGCTGAGTATGAGAACACACCTGCTACATTTACGCTAGTACATAACCATGTGCAGAACCATTCTTTATTCTTGAGGTCAATTGGCAAAGCACAGCTAACAACTCACATCTAGGCTGGTAAACTCATTACTCCCTGAAACAAGTGGCCTTGTAACTCCAAATTAATTGTCATAGACTATGACATCTGCTTTGTATGCATCTCTAGCATACATATTCCTTTCTTGCTTGTCCCATTCAGGACACATCATCTTACCTATTGAGCCTCAGCACCCTTGCTTGCAGCTGCTGCTGACACACCTCAGGGCGTTTCAGAATTCCTGCAATTCCCACTTCAGTTATTCTTGCCAGATATCTGTTCAGGCCATTAAGAGGGCTGCTCTTCTTCTTTAAAAGGCTGCAAAAACAATGATTCATTAGAAAGTGAGGGTATTGAGTGGAGTCTAGATGGTGATTAATGGAAGAGCTCACACTCAGATTCACATCTCCATTTCTGGACCCTGAACCTACCCTACCTGAGGACATGAGAGGTGCCCCTAAATGCCATATGAGGCACAGACCCTCTGCTTAATGTGCAAACACAGACTCCCCAAAACCCTAACAGAGCTATGGTGAACAGGGACAGATGCCAAACAGAACAGAAACTGAAGGTGAGGGAATGCATGCATCCAGTAAGAGAGCAGGCAGAGGAAGTTACTTTTTTGGGGCTAGACTTCTCAGCTGCAAAGAGTTTGGGCTGGGACCTATTGCAATTTTATGAGTGGAAGAAGTGGGTAGTTTTCTACAGTAATTTCTTCAAATGGATTATGTCCTGCAAATCCAGGAAAACTTGGTTCTGCCAGTTGTGCTTCTTGCTTCTGGTATTCTGGAAAGGCCAGGGTTTTTTTGGAGTGGCTGTGGGATCATTCTGAAAGCAGAAGCAACTGCTTTGGTTGGGGAGGGAAGGATCAGTGTAGATTTTCAGGGCTAGCCATACATAGATGTCTGCAAGGATCACTCCTGTTTGGTGGACTTGTACATCTGACTATGTTTACCTCAACTGTGCCATAGATGGTCTTAGGCTGACACCTTGAGATGTAACATAGCTGGTTGCTATGCAGAACTACTCCTCTGTGGCTACATTTTTCTTATGTATGGTCAATAGGAGACTGTCATATAAGATGAAGGCAGAGTCATCCACTGTCCTCCCAAGCCGACTCTCTCTGGATATGCTGCCCATTGTCACCCAGTAGCCAACCCTGACATTTCTGGTGAATGGATACTCACCAGAGCTTTGCCCTGGCCTGGCTTCTGCTATGAGGCTAGATGATCGAGTGATGATAATGAACAGAGGCTCCCAAGAGTACAGTTCTCTTCACCATCCTCACTTCCTCCCACAGTCCTGGGTCAAATGAGGCCAATTCTTAAGTGGGTTGGGAGACCTAAATTGAAGCCCGAGGTCACGGACCACGAGACGGTATTCCTTTGGCCAAACAACCAGAACAGTTAAGTAACTCAAAAAGGGTATCTATTTTAAGCTGCACCAGAGCAATGCTTCCTGATATGGGTCCAAGCAACAAAATACCAATAGGAAGCTGACTGGCTAGAACGCATCTTTGTAAAACAAGACAAGTTTAACAACAGTGCTCCTTTACCGGGAAGAAGGCCAACCACATGCTGGACAGCATAGGCAAGAGTGTAGGCAACAAATCAAGGGAAATGATTGGCACTCGGCTTGGCACTTGTGAGACTGAATTGGTGGACAAGGGAAAAGCAGTGGATGTTGTTTACCTTGACTTTTGCAAGAGAAATGGATAAGACATGGAGTGGGGAAGTGGAGTACAAGGTGGGTTGAATGCTGGTTGGACTGCCAGGCATCAAGAGTTGTGATCAGCAGTACAAAGTCCAGCTGATGGGTGTTTACTAGTGGTGTCCTTCATGGGTCAACACAAGGACCAATAATGGTTAATGTTATTGCTGATGACCCTCAGCAAGTTTGTGGGTGACCCCAAATTGAGCAGTGGTGAATACCTGGCAGGGAAGGGCTGCTGTTCAAAGAGGCTTTCACAGCCTGGAGAAATGGGCTAGCAGAAATCTCATGAAATTTAACAAAGACAAGAGCAAGGTTTTGCACCTGGGATGGAGCAACCTTCTGCAGTTAGATGGGCTGGGGAGCAACTCTGCCAAAAGAGTCCTTTGGGTGTACACAATGTAGCGAACAGCTGAACAGGAGTTAACAGTGTGCCCTTGCAGTGATGGAGGATAATCACAAACAGCGTGGCTTTACAGTGTGGCAAGCAACTTGAAGGGAGTCATTCTTCTCTCCTCTGCTTGGCACTCATGAGACCATGCCAGGAGGACTGTGTCCATTTTGGGTTCCTAAGTTATTGCACTGAAGGCAGTGACTTCCTAGAGAGAGCCCAGCAAAGGGCCCATGAGATGAGTAGGGGGCTGGAGCACAGGACACATGAGGGGAGGCTGGGGAACCTGGGTTTGTGCAGCCTGGAGAAGAAAAGGCTTCAGGGAGACCTTGGTGCAATCTACAGCTACAGAGTAGTTGTAGTCAGAGTAGCTCTGACTCGCTCTGAACCATTCCTAGGAACTGCTTGGGAAAGTTTGAGTTGTCAGGGGCACACAGCTGCTTGCGTGTCAGTGCTCAGCTATGTACTCTGGTACTGTTTTAATTTTTAGGATAGGCACAATCATTCAGATTGGCTGACTTGTGGGTAGGCACAAAGAAAACTTAGGATATTTAAATATTTTAGCAAGAACACTTAGCCAAGCACTGAACTTGTCTAAATGGATGAATTTTCCTAGAAGTGCAACTTGATCAAACTTGACTTGATTTTCCTATTATCTTACCACCCTGCCTCTAGGATTATGCTTGTACCAGCTTCAAAAACATCACTTCCAAAGCATGCAATTGCTTCTCTTCTCCAAAGAAAGAGCTGAAGAAATCTTAATTGACAGAACTACATTCCTCTAAACTTACATGTCATGATGGCTAAACTGCCTTCAATGAAACAATAAAAAAAAAATTCAACTTGATGCAGTTATAACAAATTTTCATTTCAGATAGTGACTAAGCACATTACAAGCAATTGAAAAAGAGGCTGTTGAAAAGTATTAGACATGTTACTGCTTTTTCTTCCTATGGTAAGACTAACTGCCTAATTTATTCTGTGGGCACAATATTATTCCTAATAGTGGAAAAAACTTCTATGTGAAACCCACATCAGATATTATATTATTTTTGAAAGCTTAGCTTGAGCAGCATATAATCTTGAGAATGCTGTTGGAAACTTAACTTGCTAAGTAAGTAGAATTTGAATGAATGATTTTTTTATATGATAAACAAGATGAGATATAAACAAAAAAGTGATTTATACTGCACACGAGGGATTTGACCAAAGCATGAGAAGGAAGAGCTGCAGTATTTGTACTAATCGGGGAGGAATTGGACTTAACTAATTGAACATTTGCAATTTTCAATGTGTGACTTTCAAGTTTTTAATACACTTGGCTGAATCTCACCGGATTTTCTACTTGACATGTTTTACTAATAGGCCATTGAGGTGTGAAAGTACAGTAAGTTCTTACCATGGGAGGAAAGGTGCATTTCTTAGCAGTATACCTGGACTAAAAATAGATTCCTATTTCTCCCCTTTGAAACATGCTGCTCCATACAACATGGCCAAATTTATTTTTAGGTGCTGAGGTACTATTAATGTTCCTTCTTATCAGCTATGGCAAGCTTTACCACAAATATAGGGTTATAAAGGAAACCACAAAAATATGACCTCCTACTGCCAGATACACTTTAAAGAAACAGTATCATCTACCATTTAATACACAATCTCAAATAAAAAATAAAATCAGACATACCTTCCCTATATTTACTTTTTATAATATGCAGCTTGGGGAACTGATCCTCTTCTGAGGCATGGTTTCATAATTATAATTAAAAATTCTTTCCTTCTTTAAGTTTCTATGAAATTGCTTTTCAGGCTCTGTGCAATTTTGAGCAAGTAATACTGTACTTAAGGAATACCCATACCAAATAACTTGCCTTTGTTTAGGTCAATGAAAGGTTTCATGGCTTGCTGTCATATCCATGATGTTGTAATGCACATCATTTCAGTATTTTCTATTTTAGTAAAGAAAGCAATATAGGATTTTACATTAAATTATGAAAACTGGCAAAAGCCAAAGCTTTATATTTTCTGTTCTTTATTTCAATTGTTATTGTGAATGGGAAATATTTAGATCTGATTTAGCATTAGAAGTAAGTGAGCTCCCATGTATTTTTGAAAAAGAACTAGATACTGTGTACATCAAACCATTTTCCATCTAGTTCTGTCAGCAGCAGGTCATCTGGTTCAATGAACTGATTTTCCAAAGCAAAGTACATTTTGCTGAGTAAAGATAATATTTTTGTGACATCAGATATGTGACACATTGGAAACTAATGCAGTTCTACGTTGTCTCAATTACAGCTCAGAGAAATTGCAAGAAAGCTACATGGACACCGCAGCTGAGCGCCTTGATATGTTTCTCCATGTTTGTAGAGCATGTCTGAGCTGGAAACAATAGATATATTAAAGGGCCAACACTTTCCATTATTATCTTTCTTTCAATTGCTTGTAACTTTATCACAGTACACCTTCTTCAAATTTTATCTTTATCTGTTATTCACAGCTCCAGCAGAGTTTGATCAAAAACTGTTATGGTTTTCCAGCAGCTAGGTGAGAAAATGCCATTTTGGCAATTTCATGAATCTGTCCTTTTTCTCCCTAGATCCTGAATCTTGCCATGACGTTGGGTGAACTTCAGTTCCTCCCTGTCTTGCACTCAGTATGTGCAGCACCAAGCCATGTTAATATTGGAGCTACAACCATCTTAACTTCCCAGCATCATGCCATAGTGGAGCCATCAGGTAGAAAGCCCAAAGACTGAAAAATAGGAACTCCTGGGGTCACTCAGGCTCTGCAGAAGTCCCTATGGAAGCTCGCGTAGGTTTGGTGAAAATAAAATCAAAAGAATATTCTCACGGTTGCGTACAGAGGAGAACCAAACAATAATGTGGATGTACTAGAAACACCTAAATTTATGCCAGGCTCCAGCCAGCTTTGTTCGTTTGCTTAACACATGATACCCGAAGCACACTGTTGTCCCATTGTTTAAACAGGACTCATCCTTTTCCCCTGAGCTTTCTGCACCAACCTCCCATTTAGACTGGGAGACAAACCCTCCGTGACTGGGAGACTTCTCTCTTACTTTTTGAAGTTAGGTCTTTCAAAAGGCCTTTTTAAAAGCATTTTATAACCCTCGTTACTGAGCAAAGCCCCAGACTGTGACCCCAGGACACAGACAAGTACCATGCATTCACATGTGCACATTTTGGGTCAATGCACAGTGGCACAGTAGCATCCAGGCAGCTGCCCTGCTTGCCCCTGCTGCCGGCAAACTGAGATACTCTTGCATCCTGTCTGCCGTGCGTTTTGAAACCTACAGATGAATCAACAAGAGGTAGGTACCAAGCATTAATCATAAACAGGTAGTCATCAGAAATCTGTATTCGCAACCCTGATATTACCAGCTGTGCTGTTCTCTGTGAATCAGAAATAAAATCCAAGAACCCCCTTTCCAACAGTGTGATCTGCTTTTCTATAGAGGCTACCTCAAAAAGAGTGTGGAAGAGAGGTCACAGGTCCAGAAAAATTTCTAGAAGCTGCCGGTATGTCAAGGTCTGGAGCACGTCCGCCTTCTAGGAGTTTAGTCGGATAAGCTAAAGATTTTAGCTGGCTGAGTCCAAAGTTAGCTCCGTCGCTGGTAAGAGCTGTTGTGAAGAAAGATAGAAGGAGTGCCTGCTCTTCCTTTCCCTTGGGAACTGCTTGTAGGCTGAGGCTTTACCACCTGCGCTACCTTGCAGCTGTGCAGCAGCTATGCCTGCGCCTGTTCTGCTACCGCAGCAAGTCTGGACCAGGACCTGCTGGCTTGGCTTCCTGCCTTGGCCTCGGACCTGCCTCTTCTGACTTACTGGATGGTCACTGGGTGGTTGGTATCTGACCCTGACCCGGACTTGTCACTCCACATCCTGGCTCCTTGTCCGCGAGGCCACTGCTCCTGCCTGCCTTATTGCCGCACGCTGTGCCTGGCTCACCTTTCCTCGTGGAGCCACCGGCCCTTGCCGCTCGCTCCCTGACACAGTCAGAGCTTCAGAGAGAAGTGAGTACAGGCTGGATAGCAATAGCAAGGCCTGGACAGTGACAGCAATATCCATTTTATATTCCCAAGATCCATTTCTTACTCTGGATATTCTTTGCTATGTTGACAATCTCATTCCAATTCTCCCCTTCAGGGTCTTTTTTCTTCAAATCCTCCTCCACTCCCCTTCATTGCCCCTTTTCCTTTGGTCTCAGCTGACAGTATAACAGTAACTATCAAACATCATTAAATTTGTGTGAGATCTGCAGGAAATCATACTTTTCACTCTGTTCATATCATAAACAATCCACTTTCCTACAACCCACTACAGTTCTTTCTGTTCAGCTCTCAGGAATGAAGACGGTCAGTTCAGGTTTCTACAGTGCCTGAAACCCATGGTGTCCCAGTCCAGCGAAAGCTTGCTGATACTACCATAATGCAAATAATAAAATAAATAACAATAATAGAACAGTAGCACAGTCATTTATAGTTTTTTATATTTCTCTGAAAAATACAAACCAATAGAGAAAATCCATATGAAAATCTTGCATAGAAAGAGCTCATATAGCAAACCTGGTATGCCACTATATCATTACATTACTTATTGCTCTCCTTTCGTATAGTTCTGCTGCAGCCTAAGCAGCTTTATCAATTTGCCTCCATCAAAAATCAGATTAGAACATCCCTTCTTTCCTCTGGGTTTGACTTCACAGTCCCCAGTTTAAGATTACATTTCTAACTCTTTAACTTAATGCAAAGTTCTTTTTCTTTTTTTACCTGTTCTTATTCACCTCTAGAGATGCATTACATGTATTATCTCAGTTGACATTAAAAGAAAATAGACATTGATTTTTTAAGAATTCACAACAATTTTTTCCCTAGCTGACAGTCTTGGTGAGGTTTGTATGCATAAATGTCAGACCCAGTGAAAATCTTATACTGTTATGGTAATACTTCTTGTGACAATACTTCAGCATTCTTTCACTTGTACTATAAAAGAGGATTCACAAAGTTTTATTTCATGTTTACTCTTGACTTTATTTAATTTTGTTTTTAACAGAAATAGCACTGGCAAAGTTTATGATTTCATTTAAGGGATATCAGGTTCTAGCAGAAGGCATGACTGAGGTTTTTGTCTGCATGGTGCTCTGAGGCCATATACTGGTTTAAAAGAAAAACTTCTGAGGAGTATAGACATTAAGATAACCTAAATCTGTCTCAATACTGCAAGATGACATCCAGCTAAGGAGAGGTAAATAACTAAATCATATTTAAAGTTACAAACTACCAATAATAAAAACAAAAAGGACATTTATGCCACAAACCCCATTAATAGAGTTGCATAAAGCAAATTATTAAATATCTACCGTACAGATTGGTGATGATGGTGATTTATTTGAGTCATAGCCATATTGTAATGTGCTGGCTTACAAGGGGTCTACTTAAGGCTAAATTGGTGCTACAGTGATACATATTTGTTTCTATTTATGTGAAAGTGCTATAGGGATACATGCAGAAGATATGTTATGCAAGCATTGACCATCGTCCTTGCTGACATACTCGCTATGATTATTGTTCAAGTACTTTCTTAGTTAGATCAATAGAACATATTTATGTCCTCGAGATCAAAACGTCACTCATCAGCAGTACTTTCCTTGCTCCAGTCTTGTTTTCTATAATGCAATAACAACAGAAAGAGAGAAAGAATAGGAGAAATTATTGTCATTCTTTGTCCTGACAGACAGCAACCATTTAGGCCTAAATCTATTTTCAGGCATACTGCTGTCACTGAGAGCAGACTTGACCTTTCCAAGTGTATGTGTATGGGTTTCTTTGCCTGGGTTTAGTTTAAAACTGAAGGGAGAAGAGGGGAGCCTGCAGAATACCTGCCAAAAGCCTAGTATTGTTTTAGACATACACAGATTGTATCTAGATTTGAGAATAATAAAGGTAGGATGACATTGGGGTTATCCAGTAGACTGGCTAGACTACGTGCAGCAATTCCATTCAAATGACTTTATATGAAAGTAACTTAGCATTTACACAGTTTCAGGCAAGTGTCTCTGCAAAGCGTAATGATAAACTGTAAGCTAACATATTCATTAAAGACAAAGTCAGCTCTGAAATCACTTTATGCAAGTTCATCACAAGATTAACCCGAGAGAGCTACAGATCATAGTTGGGTTATTGCAAAATTGAGATATATACTCACTAGAAGAAACATGACTGATTAGCTGGCCTACTTATGTACTCGTGGACTGTTAACAGATAAACTAATAAATGGTTAATATCTTTTGTTTATTGTTTTTCACTTTTAATTCCTTTGGGATTTTCCACTACTTCCTTGGAATTTGTGAGCTTTCCTCTGGTTAATCAGTTCTGGTGAGGAGAAGCTATTAAAACTGAGAAGGATATTTTTCCTCTCCTTACCTGAATAGGATGTAAAATCCTATTCAAGTGTCATGTTTCTAAATTGAGAAGAATCACTGCCGCAATTTCCTAGTTAGCTTTATCTCTTCCTTTTGTTATCTATACTGTATTAACCAATGCACTATTTAAATTGTATACTGTCTCCTTGTTCTCGTTTAGTACACGTTATACTAGAGAATCAGTACTTTACCAAGTTTTCCTCCTCTGCCAGCCTCTGAGACATTGGTTCAACTTTTTACAAATTAGTACTACGAACAAAAAACGTTGATCAACATTATACCTATTAAAATCATAAATCAAATTCTGATAATAGATCAGATATTAAATAAGTAAAAGACATGCCTGGTTTTGCTGGACAGCAGCTCAGAGAATCTCTTTATAAACTTTTAGATGTATCGTGCCTAAAGTACTATAAATTTTAATACAGGATTTTAGAAACCAGCACCAGAATTTAGCTTTATTGAAAGACTAGAGGAACCTGACAAACATATTTATGCTTTGAATATATCTGACAGCAAAAAAATCTAGTCATTGAGTGGACATCAGATAGTACCTTACTGAAACCATCACTGCTACTTAAGCCACATCGATATGTTTTTCTGCCTCTCTCTCAGAGACTATGATTATTTCATACTGCCAGTTTACATCACTTTCTTTCTCCATTATTTTGCGGTCATTATCATCATACATCCCTATTTGTTTGATTCCTCTCCATCTTGGGGACAGACATCACAGTGAGATGTTTTGACTGGAGAGGATTGGAAAGAGATTAAAAATGCGTGGGCATCTCAGATCATTTGGAATATCTCGGACATGTAGAACTTTCCTCTTATACTTTGGGTCTCCCAAAGAGACTACAATTCAGATGTCTTGAGAAAAGTAAAATTCAAGTAGTACATCCCTTGCAGAAATGCTGCAAGGCTTAATTAATTAGTGATTATAAACTGCTTAGGGTCATTAGATGAAGAGTATGGTATAATTCCATGGATTTACTATTGTTTTTACCAATTATAACTATGTTTTTCCTCTCCCTTATGAAGTTTGTAACAATTCCAAACTTAGATTTCTGACACTGAAGACAAGGGATTTTTTATTCCCTTTTCGTTTCTTCATTCCTAACTTTGAATTTAAAAGCCCATTTTTCTTCACTAAGGGCGTATGTAGAACTTGATTATTGCCAGCTCACATACAGTAGCTTTCCTTTAATCTGTGCTGTCTACCTACAGTGGAAGTGAATACCCCAGAGCAGGCTGTCAAGAGTCCAGCTGATATCAAGCCTGATCACACAGCCACCTTAGCAGTTGAAAAAGCAGATACATGTCTCCATCACAGCTCTGTAAATTATAACAGGATTCTAGCATTTGGGGGGAGGGGGGGGGAAGAACAGAGGTGCATCCACATAAGAAGCAAATGAATTGGATGTTGAATTTGATACCTGGAGATCGTATTTTTCTTGTGTCTAAGGAAGGTTGATTTAGGAGGATTTTTTTTTTTTTAAATCAAGGTAGCTGTTTATCACAAAAAGAACAAAAGGCACAGAATGTTTCTAGGCTGATTTGTTAAAAAAAAACAGCACTTTTAAAGAAGATGAGTTTGATGATTAAAGCCATCAATTTAATTAAAGCGAGTCTGAGGATTTTTCTTTTTTTTAGTTATTGTCCATCCAAAAATTCACCATTGTGTTCCTTGATTGTAATCCAACCAAAAAGAGACTAGTTTTGCCTTTCATTCAAAGTAAAGCTATCTTCTTCCTGAAAGCAGTATCCCTGCATCACTGTTGGTTAGTTTGTGCTGAACAATATATACCATTGCTACTTTGTGAAGTATATACGTACCTCACGATATACACAGTTTATCAGTTTCATCCTAAGGGCCAAAATAATTTCAGAAAACATAACAGAGGGAATCATACTTTGAAGTACCTTCTCTGCCTATAAATGAACCTTAGCCAGTTAATAATACCTTTATATGGTGCTTAATTTTATTTGCATGAAGTGACAATTGACATTTAAAACTGCTTAAAAAAATAGTGCATGAACAAACTACCTAATCCTGTTACTGTTGGTTATTGTTAGTAGCAATATTTATATGGTTTCAAAGTGAATGGACAAACTCATGAAAGAAAAAAAAAAAAGCAACAAACCAATGGTGACTATTAAATCAGCTTTTGCTTAAAAATGAGCTGTGAATTGATGTAGACTGGGAGAGTATTTGTAGGAAGTATCCCCACATAGTTAACTGGATCATATATCCTTCCCGAGGAATCTAACTTTGGGTGCTGTCAGAGGCAGGATGCTGGGCAAGAAAGGCCTTTGACTAGACCTGCTGTAGCTGTCTCATGGCCTTATGGTTAATGCAGAGTTCATATAGATACTTCCCCTGCTAAGGCAGAGGAAAGCTAAACTCTAGTCCTCAGCACCATCTAAAAGACCCATTCCAAAAAACTTTTCAACACAACATTTAAGTGACCTGAGTAGACTGTCCCTGGCTTACACCAAACACAATTTTTTCCTAAATTGGCATCTCATCCCTTACAAATTTATTTACAAAAGGCAGCTTAATTTACTCGGCTCCGCCTTGCATAATGCTGTGCAGGTGCGCTTTGCAAAGCACTACAGCACAGCTAGAAGCACGCACAAAATAAATATTTCATTGTTCAGTTCCTCCTGAAGATATACTTGAAGTGTGGAAAAAGCAGATTTAAAATCAATGTGCCATTTAATTGCTTTTATTTCCTCAAATGGCTGACCAATGAAAAAGCCATTTGGTTTTACCTGTGGGTTTTGGCGAACTGTATCCTTACACAAAAAGGAAAAAAAAATCAAAAAGGCTTTTAATTTTCCCTCCCTCAGGTTTTGTATTGCTCTAGGACTGCTAAGTCTTGTAGGATCCAACTTGTCAAAGGGACTGTATGAAAGGCAATATTTAAAAACCCTTAAGTAGCTGTAAATCAAAGGCTGTCCCATAATTTACAGTACATTTATTTTAATAAATCATATTTATATACCATCTTTCAACCCAAATGATCTCACAGCATTTTACAAACTGGATTCACTTTCCTCAGCACTGAAATTTAGCCATCTCCGAGAAGGTTGGAAGCAGGCAGTCAAGCAGCAACCTCAGTTATCGTGAGGACAAACTAAAATTTTGGCTAAGGATGCCGAGGCAAACTCTTTCATGAGAGAAGCCGTCATATTAATTTTCATCTACTGGGAGTATCAGTTTTCAGCATCTCAGCTCCACAAACCTCGTCCTCCTTCCTTATATCACGAGATTATATCATATAATCTGTGTAATCTGTGCATCTGTGGAGGATAAAGGGATGAGCAGAATCTCCTTCCAACCAAGTGGATTAACTGGATTTCCTCGTCTTTGATTCTCTGGACTGAGGAAAACTGGTCCAGCCAGGAGAAGTGGGATTGCCAGGAGGAGTGCATCCCAGGCACAGGCACTTCCTACTGCTTCCTCCCGCTGGATGTTTGTGGGCCTCCCTATTTGAGTGGATCTGCCCTGCTCACAGGCAGGAGCAGAAACCTCTGTCTATCTCACCCCTGCTGTTTCTCTCTTCTTTGCAGTAAACAGAGTCAAATGCAACAACACAAAGTGCATGAGCTACACAGACAGAAACGGGCCCCTTTTATAGCGTCAATTAAATTATACAATTGTAGATAGAGACAAAGCAATTACCATTCTTATTCTGGAATATAGGCCTAGGCTTGCCAGGCAGGTTCAGTCAACTTATCCTCTGATAGGAAAAAATGGAGTAGTTTAACAAAAAGTATGATAAAAAAGAAACAAAGCTTGCATTTGCCAGATCTGAATAATCATATAAGTGGTTCCACTTATTTAGATACCTTCAGCAATGTATATTTGGCTTGCTAAATTCAGCATCTTTTGAGAATAATAGAACAAATAATTATTCATCTATAGAAACTGGTGTACGATGTATATTTTATTATCTGATATTTGTCATATAGTATTTGTTGTGCTCCTGTTCAAGACATTTCGGTCTCCTTAACAGGATCAGAAACAAATAATCAGATGACCATGTCATGAATAACAATTATTGGAAATGCAATGTATGAATAACTCATAGACTTATATTTATCTGTGTGAAATGTGTAACAAATGCAGTCACAGAAATCAGGGGATTTTTCACCTTTTATTTATCAGCTGATCAGATGTAAAAGATGCTTTAAGTTATTCATATACTGTGAACTGCTGGAAGGAGGCCTGGCCCAAGACCTTTGGCCAGGTATCATTTCAAGCTTGTTCTGTGATAAATATGATTATAGGCAAGATTCTCAGCAAGCGTAAGACCTCTTGAAGGGAAATATGCTAATTTCACACAAGCTACAGTTTTGATCTAGCTTTTATGCATAAACATCTGCACACTAATAAAGTAACTTATTTCTGTGTCCGGATACTCACAGGGGTAGGTGCTAGTTTAAGAAAGAGTTTACAGCATGCAGAACTGCTGACAAGTTGCTCTTTGAAAAGGCCAGTTAACACACTGGGAGATTTTCAACAGTGCAGCTGAGAGATGGTTTTCAAAAATACTAGCTAATGGGAATTTTCAGATTAAGCCTTGTTTTGCTTGGTGTTCAGTAAGATGAGCTCGCTTGACATTCCCTACCTTAGATCGGAGGAGTCTGGATGTGACTCACTGCCTGGAGGTGCTTGGTTGACAGATATGTTCTGCTGAATCCTCAGGATCTTCTTCAGGTTGGCTCTTGTGACTTCTCTCTCTCCCATATCATCTTGACAGCTTCAGTAATCAGCCTCCTGCACCCAGCTTTTGGGCACCAGTGAGGAACACTCCCTGCAATGGCTACAGAGGCTGTGGCAGATTGTCCTCTCCAAAGTCCTCTGTCTAAGCACTACAGCTTCTCAGGCAAAGCAAAATTACAATAGAGGAACAGCTCCGTTGCTCCTTGTCCCGTGCAGAGTGCTACCTTGAAACTTTTTGCTATCTCTTAACCTCTTAGAGCACTGTCTGCAAACACCTACGGTTGTTTACTATCACAAGCAATGGCTGTTTACTACTTTAAACAACCTACACAGCTATATGCATTCTTGGTTTCCATCTGATGCTTGTTTCCACAAATTCTTCACATGGAGAAATTTCTTTCAAGAGAGGAAATTTTTCATACTTTTGAGGTCATTTTAAAATGTGGTTCTTGTGATTGAAACATGGGATTTTTTGGGGGTCAAACTCAGCATATCATAATATTTTTACTGAAACATAACTGGTACTATCCAGTGCTTATAATATTATAAATGAATGCATTCATAATTTAGAAAGTTCTCCTTATAGAAAATATGAAGAAAGAGGGTTAGGTTCATGGAGGAAGTTGATAAACAAGTGCAAGTATTATTATATAATTTCAACTTGCCATGAAGGGGATTTTCAGGCTGCCCTCTATAAAGAAACCTTAATACCTTTTAAAAAGCTGCTTTCTTGATAAGACCTACCATCTTTCTAACAAAGATCTGGCGTTTTAGAATAGTAGTTCCCAACTTCTTTATTTTCCTTTCAGAATGGCTTAACTTTCATAGCTAATTGTTATTCTTTCTAGTCTTCTTTTGTTAGGGATTGATGCTGAGATTATTGGCATTTCTCTTCTCCTCCCTCCTCATTTTTCATTTCCTTGATTTCTTCCCTTATTTCTGCTGTGTTCAATCAATCACTCCCCGCATTTATGCTCAGCGGGAGAGAGGCTGGCTTTGCAACGTAAGGCAGCAGAGCGCTGATTTGGTAACCACCAGGATGCCAGGAGGGTATGTCTGCCTCTGCAGCTCCCTGATCAATGGCTCCCTACTTACCATGAGGGGACGATTTGCTTGGAAAGACCATTTCATTTTATTTCTATTTTTAAGTGGAAAGTAGTGCTTGCACAATATGTTAGATAGCTGAGAAAGGGACAGAAGTTCAGCCTCTATGTTGCTATTGTAATCCTTGCTCTCTCTGTTAAACGTGCTGTCCAGCATGTCAATTATGACAAGTATATCTGTCCACAAAGAATTGGTCTGAGAACATCAGAGCATCGAAGATATGTCAGATGTTGCTCACCTAAGGGACAACAACAGCGGGGAGATTTGAGCCACAGACCTTAAGGAGGGCTGATTGTCTACACTACCTTCTGTGAACGCACTTATGTGTTTCTGGCTACTGTCAGAGTTTAATATAACTGCAGTCGCATTTGAATAACGAGAAGAATTGACCACGATGCCCATGGGAAAAAAAGTGGCTGTGAAAACGTAACAAACTTCCTATTCCAGGCAGTCAGGAGAGAGTGCAGATGTTCTGCAGTCTAGTGCATATTACTCCTTGAGCCAATGTTTAGCGACATAATAAAATCTGTCCTTTTGATCATTCTTGCATGTGAAATAAGTTACTAGAGAAAAAAGCAAGACATCAATACCATACTTGTACTGTACCCGACATAAATAATAAATACTAATTTGTATAATGAAGTATCTGAAAAGGCTTTGTTATTTATCATTTTCATGTGTATTTTGTTCTGGCATATGGGCATATGGTGCTAATTTGACAGTTTTTAGAAGATGAAACCTTATTCACATTCACAGAATGCATCTGGCATCAGTTCTGACCTTGGAGAAAACTGTCACCACATACTGCCAATAATCCTCACCTTCTCAAATAAGTGGGCATTTCAGGGGAGGAGAGTTACTGGAGCAAAGCGTGACAGAACAGAAAATAAGCAATCGTCTCTTTTTTTTTTTTTTTTTTTGTCTCGTCTATTTTATGCCGCTGTTCGTGCAGTGATTTATAAAGCACTAATCTTGATTTATGCCCGTTTGACTCGGAAAGGAATTAAGCCCTCTCGCTTTCAGACCTTGATCTCACTCCTGACCGCAGCGTGCTAACAGCGGTGGTGAGCCTTGCCACGCGGAGACCGGACGCAGTGCTGTGTGTGGTACCAGCTTTCAGTCCGTATAACCTGAGCTGGTCTGGCAACTCAGCACACCTCTGGGTTTGCTGATTTCAGTGGAACCTGACAGTGACTGTATCCCTGCGACCCCCTGACTCTCTAGCATTTTGTGATAAGCTTTAAGTCCTGCATAGTATGCGAGCTCATTGACAGGATGAGTGAAGAACTAGGAAGATTATTCACTGTTACCGTTACACGCAAATCCTCTCAACAACAACATAGCAGGCAGGCAGTGTTGCTTCAAAGGAATTTTATTTTGAATAGATGTGCCTTGAAATGGTTGACTTTATTCCTGAGCTATGCTAACAGTCCTATTTCCTTCTTTTCCCTTCTCCTTCCCACTGTAAGAACCTTGTTTATTCTTGGGAAACCAGAGGTGTTGTTCTGTTTTTGCACGGAGGTGATTAAAGCTGTCAAGACCACCAAAGCTTTATGTGAAGGGAGACAAATGAGAAGGGGAAAATACGCAGACCGCACGACTCTAGCACCGGCATCAGTAACTGCACATCCATAGTGTCATGGGCTGCTCCCATGCCCCTAACTCACCCCCCACGAGGAACGCAACTACCATGGTCCTGTGCGAGTATGACAACCACCCTTTGGATTGAAAAAATCCATCTTAACTATAAGCAGGTTTTAGCTCAAAATGATGACATACTGCATGGAAGATCATTTGCTTTGTGCTGGACTATGGAAACACCTTCAAATCCATTTCAAAAATAATAGCATTGGTCTCCAAAGACCCCAAAATGTGTCTGTTAGGGAGACGATATGATATTTAAAGGAGAGATGATTTCCATCAGAAGCTGGAAAGTCATCCAAATGTTACCTAGAAAATGAAGGCAGGTTTTAAAGAGAGAGATCTTACAAATATCTAAAATTCTCTCTCAATATAGTTAGGAGAACACTCCAAGGACTATTGTATGTACACATGGGCTTGCTTTGGTAAATTTATAGTTACAGGTCTCCATAGCCATCTTACTGACTGTTTATAAAAAGATGGCTTATGTTTATTAGCCTTTTGCCATGGTGGGAGATAGAGTGATCTAATAGGCTGCTTTCCATTTGTCACTTCTGATTCCATGAATAGCAATTTTTAGAGGGAAAAGGGGAAGAGTAGAACATTAAAAACATAGAAAATCTGAATATCATTTCATATAATAATATATAAAACATAACATAATAAAATATTTTCAGAAGAAACTGCTATGAGTGTATTTCAGAAGAACAGCTTATCAGTTGGATGCAATTTAAAACAGATTCAAATACTGATTTTGGTGGAAGGGGCACCCTGAACTTGGGTTAGATAGAAGGCACCCTGAACTTGGGTTTCCTGGCTTAGATTCAGACTTCCTCTGTAGCTCTTTTACATGATATCCCAGCCTTATTGTCTATATGCTTTTAAAAAGTGGGCTAAAGGAATGAATAATAAAAGCAGTTTACTTCATCTCTGTTCAGTGAGATTGACAGCTTCTGTAAAATGCCGTAATTATCAACATTTTGCTGAACTATGCTTTCTACCACAGACAAAATATTCTCCACCACTGCTGCATATTTTCAAATCTGTTTCAGAACCCTGTCTGCATCTATGCTCAAAGAAACGCAAGGTGTGGCTCTCAGCTAAGGAAGACTTTGCAAGATATTCCCAACAAGAAGTTATAATTAAGATCAAACTAGAAGAGTTTCCCAGATTTGAAACTGTAGGACTGAAATCAGTTACAGCTTGGGAGGAGGAGAAAGCAGTGGACAGGTTTCTGAAAGAAATGAGAACAAACGTTATGGAAGTGTAGATGATGTGTATGGATGTGTAAATAGGTGGCTAAGGCCTATCATCTTCCTTTCCTCTCTTTGTAAATGTGCTTCTCCTTCTCTCCCTTTTTGCCATCTTTTCTCTCTTTTTTTCCCCCCTCGTTTGGTGAGAAAAGCAGCATTTGTACTGGACAACCCATAGAAGTGTTGGCCAACATGAGGAATTTTCAGCAGAATTATACAGAACAGAGGGATTCATTTTGGCACTGGTAGCCAGGAGCAGGTATATCGTCCAAACCTCTCGGGGTTGTTCCATACTACAGATTTGCAGAGAGGAGTGTGAAACAAGCACAAGTGCCTTCTCCTGTCTGTACCATGAATAATTTTCACAGTAGAGGAATTTTCATGTTCCCTTGTCCCATGTACTTGTGCTGTTGGGCCCATTAGGGTGGTTACAACTCCCTAGTCAAGCTGAATATAGAAATAAGTGTAATACACACACACACGCAAGCAGTGAAATCCACCTATTGCGGATTTGAAACGTGAGTTCTTAACTACATGCATGAAAAACTGCTACATTTCCTAGTTTCTTTGCTGACCTTCTTCCTATAGGACTGATTTTCGTGGCTTTGACACCATGGGCTAGGTTCAGCTGCTTTACTTGCTTTGTTAAGTTGGAGCAGTTCTGTGTGAAATAGGTTTAATTTTGAGTTTACTGGTCTCAAACCTTATTGCAAAACAGAATAAGTCACTTACATGTAGCTCATTTACCCGGAGTGAGAATTTTAACAGATAGAATTATTCCATAATACTTTCTTTGACCTCCTGTATGCTACTTCCTTTCTGATATTTTCCTACTTTTGCCTGTGAATTCTTCCTGCTTAAAAATACAAGTATATTTTTTAATCTGACTGCATATCCCTAGATTAAATTGTACGAGACACTATTTTAAAAAAAGGGGGATATTTTTTCAGGTCTGCATTGCCCAAAACATCACGGTGTTTTGGAATACTGAAAATGGCCTTCTTTCACATGGGTGCTTAAGCATACATCTTGCTTGGGACTGCTCACCTGCTTCAGGCTACACAGGTGCCTAAATCCTGAGCTAAATCAAGGCCCCCAGCAGGAAAGGAAGCCCTGACCACTGAGACCCTAATTTTCTTTCTTTATTTTAATAGTTGAGAAATTCATAACCTATACATCAGCATTTTTAAGAGAAAAAATTTCCACATTTGATTTATAAGATATCCTAGGAGATGCATTACAAAATATTACGGGATACTATCAATCAGTGCCTGGATTACTCAAGATATTAAGTGCTTTTCTCTTTTCTACTGTCAGCAAGTAAGAGGACAGATCTGGTATTAGTATGGCACATTTTTCTAACTGATGGCATAATTTTCTAGAACCTTTTTCTGATTTATGTCACAGCGTTCATCCAATTTCCTTTGTGACATCATCAAAAGCAGAAACAGTAGATTTTTGTTGTCTAACCTCTATGATACCTTCAGGAAGGTCTAACCTTCAGGAATTGGCAGAACAAACTGGACTCATATTCCTGTTGTTGCTTTAGATGACAATTTGGCAAAACAGAAGAGCTGCAATATTAAATTTATTTACTATTGTCACCACAAAAGAAAAAAAAAAAAGAGACTTACTAGTATGTTTTTGGCCTTAGAAGAAATTTGATTTTCCTCACTTGCTAACGAGGTGGAGTGAAAAATACCTTCTCCCACTCCCAGTAAAATAAATAGGAATTTTGGCATCAACATACAGTGGAATGAGCACTAGTTCCTAATTATTCAGGAATTTACTGGTATCAGACTGAGCTATATAGGAGTCTGAAAACTGTGGACCAATGAAGCTTGTAATTTATTTAGCAAATCATGGGAAAAGATACTGGGGAAGGAGAATTATATTCCTTGGCTGAGGAGCTCCTGGCTGTCTCAGAGCCAACTTGGAGGCAGTGATTTCACTGGAGTCTGTTCTTCACACTGGAGTCTGTTCTTCACAACTTCACTTTGCAATCAAAATAACTGTCTAACAAAAAGCCCAGTGCACACACTAAACAGCCAGGGTTCCCTCACAATTAGCCAAACGCTCGTGTTCATTTCCCAAACTAATTTCTTCCTTGCTTTTTAATGTAATACCTTTAATGGCAACACTGCATAACAGAGTGTGTCAGGAGTAACTTGCAAACTTTGGGAGACCAGCAGAATATATAGAGCATGCTTGATTTATCCACCCACCCTGGCTCCAATTCAAAGGGGCCTGTCTTTGCAGTAAAGTTGACTCAAGTTATAGCTTGAAGATTTATCCTGGCTAGAGTCCAAGCTCTCATAAAGCCTTTAACATATAGTTGTGGTTGTTTTACTCAGTGTGCTGGCCTGCCAGGGATACAAGCTGAATTTTGATTTCAGTATAGTTTAGCAGATGCTAAGACGACGACTGTGCAGTGTGGGTGCAGGAGTGTAGGCTCCTAATGCCTTTTCTTAACTCCCACATGTATCCAGGTAGGACAGAAAACTTCCAATGCAGTATTAGCATAAATGAATTTCTAATGTGGATTATCTTATTGCAGCCCTAAGAATGAGGGGATGTGTCGGTAAAAGGTCTTAGAGCTGTAAGTGAACAAGTTGCACTAGTTTGGATGTGTTAATTAAAATATTATTTCACTATGGTGCAGCTATTCAGGCTAGATTGCATTAGCTGTAGGTTAACGTAAGATAACCTGGCAGAAAAGACATACCCTTTAAGATGTATTTTGAGGAGTGAGAAGCCTTCTCTATGGGTTTAGTCTAATGTGTTTTTGTTTTTCATGTTCACCCTCAGATAGGAGACAGCAGTTAGTAGTCTGCTTTGCAATAGGTGATTCAACTCACATTACGAGCTTTTAGAGAAGAGAGCCATGTTCATTTCAGCGCACATGATAAATCAGATTTGGGCACCCAGAGCTGAGTCTGAAGCATATGCCAATCCTTTCTCCCCATCAGCACAGAAGTTCAACTGCCGTGTTATCTAATTAGCCATGGGGGATCCTTGTGGCCTGAAGTAATTGTGCAGTCTAGACCTCTGATATGCCGTCCCATTTCAGATGCTAGCTGAAGTACCCAAAGAACTCATCGCAAGCCTGTCCACCATCACAATTCACAGCTGTAGGACAGGAGCCTGCGTACGGAAAATCTGGGGTTTGGGCAGCTCTTCTATAGTCCATAATATTGACAACCATTTAATCCTAGCCTAAAGACAATGAGTAGAAGTGCATTCATCAGTTTATGCTATTCCTACTTATCCAAGTTATGAGAGAACTATTCCATGCCCCACCCCGTCCCCCTTTTCCTCACAAATACGTCTGAGCCGCCATTGCTCTTTATCATGCATCTGAGTAGCTTGTCTTCCCTACCCAGGCTTTCCAAGAAAAACAATTCTGGATTGCAACTCATTGTACGGTGCTCATCCCTCAGTAAGTACTGAGCCTATACCACTGACAGCACTGCTCTGCCTTGAAACCTAGAAAAGAAGAACTGAACCCTCACTCTCACATTTTGCTGCAGTGGTGATACTAGAAATGGGATATGTAAAAAGATGCAGACCTATTAAACCTAGATTGTACTTGACTTGATTCCCAGAGATTTCCCACCCTCCTCAAATGATATGATCTTGGTACCTCTCGCTCCTTTAATGATGATACACACAGATTCCAATCTGAATCCAATCCAATTCCAATCCAATACTCACATAAGCCAAATGGAGTCCTCTTTATACATGCAAGAGAGGTTTGTTTCAGGTCCAGAAGAAAACTTAGTTGGGAATCCAATACGAGTGATGCTTAATTTTGAGAATCTATGAATCTATCCAACTACAATCATGACTGTAATAAGAGTTACAGATTTTTTTTTAAAAAAACCAATACATTCTACACGTTTATTTGTCTTTAGTCTTTTAAGTATTTCTAAATTTCTCTTTCTAAATATGGGGGCTAAAACCAGTGGTGTTTGTAGGACTCGCAACAATATTGACACCACTGTGTAGGAAAGTTCTGATGTTAATTACTTGCTCAAAGGAGTTGACACAGCAGTATTTGAGGCTGACCTATTTCATATTCAGTTTTCTGTTGCTACTAAATACAGTTGAGGCAACCTTCCAGCTCTCACAGTTAAATGGATCCACTGTTAGAGAATCCCATGTCTTACCCTCTCTTTTAAACAAGCACGTTTCCAGCATCAGATCCTTGACAGCAGTTACATATGATTTACTCTAGAGCATCAATAAAAGATAAGTATGAAAAAGACAACATATTACACTGTGCACCACTGGATAGGAGGCTTATTAGGACAAGACAAACAGGAAAGGAGTAGTAAGATCATACACACTGGATAAGTTGTCATTCTCACAGAAGAAATTACTTGAGCAAATACAAACTATTGCCTGGGACTGCATTGCTGCCCTTCACTATGAGAGAGCTTCTCAGGAATGTTCCCTCCCTCACCAATTAGCTGGCAACTGCAGCCTGAAAGTTGGTCTAGTCTGAGTCCCAAAAGGCTATTGGATGACTTGAGGGATTTATGCAAGTTAAGCCTGGTGCAATAGCAACTGACCTTAAGAAGGAGGGGAGAAAAACAAACAAAAAAAAAGGAGGGGGGGGAGAAAGAAAAAAAACCTTGATCCTTCAAAGCTCTTGCTTTCTCAGGAGAGAATTTTGGGACAGTGCATGAAATCTCCTGTCAAATCTTTCCAATCATTCACAAAACGCCAAAAAAAAAAAAAAAAACCACACAAATTAAGCAGTCTTCTCTGAAAGATGTGAACTTTGCCAGAGAAAGCCTTCACACACTTCAAGGAGCAGGCCAACTCTTCTTCAGCTCAGACAGACTTGGTCTCTGTGCTTCACTGGTCAAGGAATAAAATGAGAATGGTTCATGCTCTGTGTGCCCAGGCTTGTCTAAACTTTACCTGAGCATATCTATAGCAGCAGCATATGATAATGTACATTTTTGCTGATAGACTGTCTTTTGTCACATACTACATTGTGCAGATGTGGAAAAGCACTCTGCCTGGTTTATTTGCACTTATATCAGAAATTTTGCTGGTAAAGCTCTTGCAGCCAGAGGATGCAATATTGCCACATTCCTACTCTTTATAGCTGAAACAGCAATGCTGTGTAAAATATTTAACTTCAGGGAACTCTTTCTTAATTTTCTGTTTCAGTATTTGTCACCTTTCTGGGGCCAGAATAAAAGCTCTCTCTACCTCATTACTGTCTTTTACTACTTCTCTGGAGAAAGAGAATCCTTCCAGCAGCAGGGTTAGAACTACACTGATAAAATTAAGCCCAGCATTCTCACTACAGGCAACTTTTGGAAGACACATTTGAAAAACATCATGGAAACATAAGTCTAACCAATGATCCTTCCATCACACAAGACAGAGTTGGATGTACTAATTTTCCTGTACACTTTTTGTAAAGCATAAGTCAAACATTTGTAAAGCATAAGTCAAACATTTCAGATTACTATGGTATAGAAAAAAATCATATTGTGTGAACATTCAGTAAGTTATTGCAATTCTTACAGCACTTCTGTGATGATGATAAAGCTATTTGTCTTCCAAGTACCTTCAAGCTGTGCTTGACTTAAAGCACTGTGTTATCAGAAGCCCAGGACACTGTTTAGATTGATGTAATTTGACATGGTTCTGATAAGATTCTGGGAATCTAATATGACAAATAGACATGACCAACACACCTTCTAGCTAACAAATTTTGAAAAGAACTAACTAGAGAGAAGACATGTCTTAGAAAGGAGATGATAAATAAAAAACTGATAAACAGCTGAATTTAAAAAATCTGTATTAAAGTAATGCAGAAAAAAAGTCTGAGAATTTCAAATGCAAAAAATGCTAATGAGATGAACCCTTTTAGTTGTGACTATATCTTAGGCACATGTTAATAAATATTCATCTAAGGATTAATATCAAGTTAAAACAACAAGCCATACTAACTACACATGTGTAATAATCTCAGAACTTTATCACTGACTTTGACAGATGCCTATCACAGACAATAACGTCGATTTTGGAAAGTGTTGATTTCACCATTTCAACTAACATGAGCTAAACTGTTTTGTGTAATAAAGAAATACTAACCCTTAAATGTAATCTATATTGTGCCCTTTAAAAGTATGCACTAATATGATCTGTTGCAGGAAAGGAGCTTAAGTTACAATTTTGCACATACACACAGTTACATTACCCTTATTAATATTATCACTCGTGAGCACAAGTGGAAGCGTATTTCTATCCCCTTAATCTCCACCAAAAGAAAAATGTTAATTGTATCCTAGAATTTCAGCTTTCATTAAGGCGAAACATGCTCTTACTCCTTGTGGTGACATAGATAACCTTAAAAATATGAAACAAGTATAAATGACGACAATATATTCGTCCTGAAAGAAGCTGAATTGAGAAATGTGACTATTCATCTCAATAAGCAGTTAACTCTGCAGTTATACTGGTGACAATGTAGATGTCTCTGGCTAAGGAATCAAGTGTAATACATTATTTTTCTATCTACTAGCATCTATGTCCTTTCCAAATTAATTTTCATGTGTTCAGATATGATGAACAATCCTATTGTTCTCAAATTCTGTCTCTTAACAAACATCTTATGTGATGCTGCTATGCATTGCTAATACAAAGATCTGTAATACATTTAAAACAGGAAGCTGGAATACAAAACACAACACTAAAACAAAGCAGAGAACAGAGTGCTGTTTACACCATCCATTCTTGTTTGAAGGCCTATGTATATTTTATTTATATATACACATATATATGTACACACACACATTATATACATATATATATGGATGGTTGTAAGAAAGGCTGTAACATAAGAATTAAAAGAGATCTGCAGTAAACTGATCCTTTTGTGGCAGTTTCTTTAGTTTAGTGTCCTTAGTAAAAGGTTTAGGCCACAATTTGTTTTAGCCAGAAAGATAAGGAAGTGTGGAGCTCAACATGCTCTCTGAAGAGCTCTTCAGCTTCCTCTTTACTAGTCACTCCACATAGTCTCGTGACAGTGACAGACTGAGTCTGGCAGAGAGTCATTAGCATCACTGGGGGGCTGGAGCTCTTTTTTTTTCCCCCCAGTCTGAAAGAGGGAAAACTACTGGAAAATTGCTGTCTTCTGCTGATTTTGTTCTTTAACAACCTAAAGGGTGGTTGAAGATGGAACCAGGCTTTCTCTGGAAGCATACAAAGAATAACAGATTAATATATGGAACTACATGAGGAGTTGTTCCTGCAGATAAATAAAAGACTTCAATTTTAGCATTGGAAGTTCTGGAGATTAACATTCAGATCTGTACTGAATGTTTCATTAGAAGGCTTTTCAGGATTGGGGTAATTGGATAATATGGTAAAAGATATTTTCCCTTTTATCTGGCACTTGTGACAACACACCTGGAGGGCTGCGTTTGCTCTGGGCTTCCCAGTTGGTGTATGCCACGCAGTGACTTCTTGGAGTGAGCCCAGAGGAGTCCCCAGGATATGTAGGGGGCTGGAGCCCAGGACACATAAGGGGAGCCTGCGGGAACCGAGTTTGTTCAGCCTAGGGAAGAGGAGGCTTCAGGGAGACCTTATTGCTGTCTACAACTACCTGCTGGGAAGGTTCAGGGAAGATGGAGCCAAACTATTCTCAGAAGTGCTGAGTGGAAGGACAAGAGGCAACAAGCACCAGGTGGGACACAGGAAATTCTGTCTTGGTATAAGGAAAAAAAAAAAAAATTCATCATGAAAGAAGTCAAACTTCTGTGGGTGCAAGTTGCCCACAGAGGAACTGTGGAATCCCCAACCTTGGAGATGACCCAAATCCAACTGGATACAGCTGTGAGCAACCTGCTGTAATGGGACATGCTTTGAGCAGGAGGTTGGATAAGATGACCTCCAAATGCACCTTCCAGCCTTCATGAATCTACAGTTTTCCCACCTCTGACTTCTACTTATTAACAATACAAATTGTTTTACCATCATTTCTTTGCCTATGCCTATAATCTTTAAATAATAAGCAATCTTTTTTTCATTCTTACTATCTTCTGTTTACAGAGCCTGTTAGTTCCACATTATTGATGTTCTAAACATTTCCACTTTCTCTCAGTTCTTATTATTTCTCTCTTATGATTCGTTAGCTCCTACTTCCTCCCTTATGGCAGGGCAATCTAACGTGAAATGCTGTCAACTGGATGTTGCCTTGGGGATACCTCACACTGCTGTGTAGAGATATAAAATGAATCACTGCCAGTTAAGATGCTCTCTGGGGCACTGTGAGAGCAAACTGGTGCTTCCACATAGTCATAGCAGCGACCTGTGGAACTAAATATTTGGACGGGGCATCAGGAGATCTTTAATAGCTATTGGGCTGCTGAACCACTATTGACCATTTCTATTGCTAATAACTTTATGTAATCTCTCCCATCTTTTGCTTTTTCAGACTAGCATGTAATGGCTGATTGCTCTCACTTCTAGCTTCAAGTGAAAGCCACAACAGAAAAATCAATGGTCTATATGACAAGGTCCATTTCTCCAATCTGCAGGCTACCATTGGGAACATTCTTCTTCAAACTATCACAGCTTTTTCAGAACATGGTTAATAATTTTATTTACCAGATTCCCCATTATTTTTCCATATTCTCCTACTGCTTAACTGCTCATGCATTATATTAAGTCTCCTAAACATCTTGTTGTGGGTTAATAAACAATTAGCAGAATTTAAAAACATCCATAGGTATAAATAGTACGTGTAATGGATGGCTACGAACATACCAGAAGATATTGCTATTGTCTTAAGCAAATATTGGACTTTAACAATTGATTCCTCACATACAGCTATGCTAGATAGTAACCCTTTATACACAGAATTTAAATATATAATAAAATCCCTATACGCAATATCACAAACTAACAATTCATTGTGCTGTCAAGATTAAGATTATAGATTTAAGGTTTTGTTCTCTTTCATACCACTCATCCACTCTAGACCATTTCTAAATCCATAATTTCTGTATAATATCTTCCCCTCCACCCATATATATGCATGAAAATCAGTTACCTTAGGCATCAAAATGGAAAATTAGCTATGGGTGGGCTGAGGAGGAAGGCTCCCAACATGTTCTACCTGTACAAAAAGTTTTGGCCTATTTCATCACTAATATTTTGCCCCTGAAGATATTATCAGAAGAATCTATGAGAGCAGGTATCTCATAACTCTTTCAAGCTGCTTTGAAAATCATATACTAATGCTTTGGTTTAATATAGATACAAGTTTAAGCCAAATCCTATATTGAAATGTTTCTCAGTCTCTGAGGAGTTTAGATGTAGATGAATATTAATTTATGCTTTTAGTTTAAATACAAAAGGCTATTAAAAGAAATCCTGATGTCCAAAAATCCAGACTATAATCTCTTAAAAATCACCATTTTTATGAGTTAATATGATTCAAGCAACAATTTTCAGATTGCTTGTGACAGTCATAAACCACTAATTTCCATTGCAAACGCCAACAAGAAGCAAAAGCACCTTCTGTTCAACATTTAAAGCTTGATGAAGATTCAGAAGGTTTCAAAAGGCTGCACCATCATGCATCAACATCTCATTTCCTAATTCAGTCAGTAATAACCACTGGCAAAAAGCAGAAAGGGTGCAGCTTAAAGTAAACTATAGTTCAAATACTAGATATTTTTGGAGGACTCATAGTGAAAAAGTAAAAAAGTCACTATTGTTTTTATACCAAGTAATAGCTTGCTCGCACAAAGTTAAAAAGGCTAGTTGTAAGATTGTCTTGGTTTTTAGAGTGGCAGCAAACACTAGCTTGAAGATAGGCCTTTCTTACCCCCCATTTCTTTGGAAACAGATTGGCCACAGTATTGCAGGGTTATGCTTATAAAAATGAAACGAAAATGGTGATGACAATATATGATGTTGACAGGCAGAGAGACCTAACAAATATATGTTGCCCTAGAAATTAAATTCCAATATTTGAGCTGGTAAGTGATCATCTTATTTCACATATTTTAAGTAAATCTGAAACAAGTTATTTTCTCTCAAGAGCACCTGACATATAATAAACTTCCAAAATTTCTCTGCGCATAACACCTACAGCAAAAATGTCTGTTGAGAAACATGACAGCAAATGTATGTAAGCCTCAGAACAAACATATAATTATGATCATTATGATTTCACAATGTGCATTATGGAAAAAAACAAAACAAAACAAAACCTAAGCCCCTTCAACATACAGCTGAAATATATACCACTTACATAGATATTTTAACAGTTTCACTACCTATTTTTCTAATAAACCTACATATGGCAGATCAAAATATTTCCAAAAATTATGTTTAGAATTCAGAATGTCATCTTTTAAACTCAAGAATGCTGCATAAGTGGTATTAGAATCATTCTGCAAACAATTCTAAGGTGAACATTAGAGTATTCTACAGATTTTTTTGTGTTTTTTTAATGCATGTGTTTGCACAAGTGTAACGCTGCCTTGAGGACTGTAAGATTGAATATAATTCTCTTAATGGATAAGAACCCCCTTTTCCCTTTTTTTTTTTTTTATTTAAATAACTTCTATATTTCAGTGCATGAACACGGCAATTCTAAAACTTTGGAAAAAAGCAGCAGGCATTTCAAGGGAAAAACATTACATCATACAGAAGTTTGTTTTTCTGGAAATGTAGCAGTCTCTTTGCCCAGTCTTATTATTAGATTATGCCTGCCTTGGTGCACTTCTAGTCCACCCTCAAACAGCATTGTGTTTATGATGCTCTGTTTATACAATTCCCAGCATGAGAGGAGCCTTAATAATCTGCTCCCCTCCATCTCCAGGGAAGCCTTTGCACCAGGGTTCTAGAGCTGAAGGTTGTTTTTTCTCTACGGGAATAGTAAGGAATATTTTGTATTCAGGTCCTCTGTTGCTAGATCTCTAGAAAAAAGTGATAGGCTAGAAGTGAAGGTTTTTAAACATAGATCAGTTTCTAAAGCTGGTGCTGAATCATAGCTCATCTCATAAATAACCTACAGATCTCAGTAAGAAAGTTTTTGGAGTAAGTAAAAGTTCCACATACAGAAAAACATCCAGATCTTCAGAGCAGAGTTCCACCACAAAACACCATTCTTCATTATCAAAATTATTTTTTTCACAATATAAGAAGTGTTCAGTTCACAGGGTAAGACTGCAAAAACTGAAATTTGCAAATCTGAAAGGGAAATAGGGAAAGAAATGCAAACCATGCTCAGCTATGCTAATATATGCACCAACAGATAAACATGAACTGCATTTGCTGGTCTAGAACTCAGGAGTAAAGAAAAACTCAAGATAAAGGACTAGTTGATATCTGTTAAGGTGAAGAAACAGATTCTAACCCAAGCTTCTTTTCAGTGCTGTTGGTGGGCTGCTTCTACAGCTCTCCTAATGTTTTTACATAATAAGTGATGGCAATAAGACCTTATTTTGCCAAGACTAAGCCTTTAGCACAGAAATTTTCCAATGCCAGACATGTGCTTCTGTTTAATGTTATATAAAGTATAACAATATGATATAACTAGTAAATAGTAATAATAATATTATATAAATATGATTTTAGTGGCATTTACTCAACTACGTCCAAAATGAAGTGATGTTAAGGAAAAAAAAAATACGAAACATTGGTGAACTTTCCTAATTGATAAGACTCTATTCAATGCGCCTGAATAATTTTCACTGTGATTCTCAGATTTTGTCCATGCCTGTACATTTTGTCAAAGATGGTTTTTGCACTGAGAAAGCCTTAGAGTTTGTTTGCTGGAGCAGGGCAGGATTTTCCTTGCAGCTGCTGAATAAGGCAGTGGGCATATCAAACACCTCTTTCAAACCGTATTTTCCCTGCTGGCTCAAGTGGGCAATGAGGAAGAAATCCCCCAAATGAAATGCAAAGGCAACATGAAATCAGAAGGAATATTACACATAGAGAAACCATGCCTGGGCACAAAGAGTCAGGGGAAAGACCGGCTGAGAAAGCTGGAGTGGAAGCCCAGCAGAGGAACCCTCAGGACGAGGAGGCCAACCTCATCAGGCAATTAAAGACTGCTTTGTATTGCACATGTATAAGGAGACAAATTGCTATTGCTCAGACAACTTCATCCCATCACTGCCCAGCTCTAAGTCTTTGACTCAGTTCTTACTGTTTAGCACAGAACTCAAGATCACAAAAGTCAAGCTTTGCACCCAGAGTTTGGCATAAACTAAACCATTATCTCTGCACGTGATTGCAATTCTCTGACAGCAGCGATAGGAACCTTTGGTTTAGGGCAGAAGATGCTGAGTTATCTGGTGCTAACTATGAACCATCAAGCTGTGGGATTTTCACCACTGCCAGGCAGGCCCAGAGAAGCAGGAAGCTGCTGAACTTTCTAACAAGAGCTACGATGAAATGACTGCAGATCAATGCAATGCAGCCACCACAGGCAACATTTTCTGGAAGGATCTCCCTTTCACTTGTTTATGTCTAAAGTGACACTATTTGAAAACATATCCCTTGTTCTTAGTATGGAAATTTTATTGATAACAGATTTCTTTCTGCTGACACCTTGATTTCCTTTAAACATTGGCAGTTCTTGCTTCTTGTGTCATTGTATTTCAGGTAAACAAAGAATTCAGTTCAAGGCATTTTTCTGAAATTTGACAGCTCTCCCAGATCCCATTTCTTTGACAATTTTTAAACTAGTCAACCAGCAATAAGAGGAATTACAAAACAAGGCAGTTCTGACAGAGTATACATAGTGTTTTGAACCTTCTGTAAAAGCCATTTTGAAATGCTATGTTTCTGTTGGAGATACTTTTGAAGCATTCTATAAATTTATCTACAAATGCCAGCATGCTCCATCTGACCTGAGTGACTGTATGTACTTGACTGAGTAAATGAAGTTGCTCCTTTTCCTTGTCCTTTACTTGCTCATAGGCACCATACTTTGGAAAGCGATGTGAATGAAGTACATGTTGAAACAGAAATTGCAAATGCTTTTCTCCTTTGAAATTAAAATACACCAGAAAGAAGTAGAAGTTCTGAAATGACATCTTTTTTTTTTTCTTTTAAAAAGTCTATTAGTTGTAAGCATATATTCAAATGACCATAAGCAGTTTTTTTAATATATAATTCTGCATCTAAGCCCTTATTTCTCATGAAACAGCACATTAGAGGCTTTCATTTAACACAGGCCTAGCCTTAGGGTCTGACCCATAGTGAACATAGGTGTTTTTAGCCATTTCACCTAATGAATTGTATTTCGGTTTCTTTGATATGATATATATTGCCAAAGTATGACCAGAATTTAATCTATCCTCAAAACAGAGAGGATATCTCACCTGTACCTGTATACACTGAGGTGTGTATATACATATATATATATGTATATACACACCTCAGACACAGTTAAGAAGGGCTTCAGTCTTCCTTGAAACTCACAGAAGTTGTACCAAAGCAGGTAAATAAACCTATTTACAGATGAGCAATGTGAGGTAAAAAACAGAGGAAAGGTTACAGGAAAGTGAATGAAAACTCTTTTCTAAATGATAAATTGTTAGCAAAACAACTCTGAGAAGTTATAACACAGATCTTGCAGGGCAGCTGCAGCCATTGTAGTGCTGTTAAAGTCTCATGAAATAGACACTTCTGTTTTGCCCAAAATGACAAATCTTCTTAAGGTCCCTAAAGGAATGTTTTGTTCATTTAATGCCTTTCCTGTATAACAACTGAAAACAGGACATTAGTCCTAAAAAAATAAAGGGAGGACTTTTTTATTTTTTATTTTTTTTTTTAAATAGGGATGCATGTTGGCCTCCTAAATGTCTTTTTACAACCAGCCAAAGAGGATGAACACACCCAGCCGTGCTCCAGGCTGTGTATTTGATTACGTCTCACTTTAAAAACAAAATACACACACAGCCTGATGAAAAAAATGCCTTTTACTTTTCATATTCCTCAAGAGTTGAAGCTTTCTTATGAAGCTGTCCAACTTAGGACTCCTTCTTCAGATATTATTTCAAGAATTTCCCAGTATTTCCATACTCTGCTCTAGGATAGCCTTATGGCTCTTTCATTTCCCAGCTTCTGGACCTATGACTGCCTGGTCCTCAAAGCTACCTGAGTGACTGGAAGGCAAACACTGTATTTTCCTCAAACGCTAATTTACCCTTCCATGAGAGACATTCACAGTCCTTTACGTTGCATTAGAAGAGCGAGCCTCAGACACGTAAAAAGATTCACCAGGAGTTTGTGAAATATCATGCTTCACGTTATGCTCTTAAAAGAAGCAAGATCTATTTTATGTTAGGAAGAGGCCAATTTTGAAATCTTTTTTACACTATTACTTGGCTTCTGTGAATGTTTTTATCTCTGTCTGCTTACCCCCAAATGAACGGCACTCTCTTTGACTGTGGTTACTGAGATAATTGTTATACTAAGGTTGAACAAATGGTGAAAGAATCAGAGATACAGAAGAAACAAAAAGATATATCGTATCTACTCTCTAAGTGATATCAAGAGCATTTAGGCATTGTTCTAGTTGAGCAGCCTTTACTGTTTTTTGAAAAAAAGTACTATTTTTGCCTTGTCATGGTTAGGACTCCTAGAAAAAAGGCAGGTCAGTTGCATGTGAGCAGCAAGCCTGATGCGCCCTACAGTTGATCCTGTAGGAGTGATCAGTACATGCACAAGAGCCACCATCTGGATGGCTTTGACAGTGTTTTCTTGCAGAATTGTTATTAGAGCAGCAGACTGAAGGCAACAAGAAAACCTTCCATGGCAAGACTGTGTTGGTGTCAGCACCCTGTCCTCTGCAAAAGGACATTCTGCAAACTTCAGGCTGTCTTTCTCTGCCCTTGGATGTTAAAACTCTCTGAATACTGGTATTTATTTCTTCTGTGGCCATTGAGTTAAAGCCTTTCATATAATTTTATGTTTGTTGTAGCTGATGTGCCAAGTCAAATACAGATTATTGGTAACGACTCTCCTGCTTTCAGTTTCTAATGCAATGTCATAATTTCATTTTAGAGGAAAAGACACAGCATTGCTACGTCAGCAGCAATCTCTTCCCCCTGTTGGCTATGGATAATCCTAATCTCATATGCTTACAGGGACCAAAAAAAATGAAGCACCAGTACCAAACGAAAGCCCAATGTCACTAGCAACGGTGAGATACCAGTATTGCAAAGTTTCTTCCTGTATTCCTCCCAAGGACCTCAGATAGTTTAATTATTACTTTAACTGACCCTAATAAATCATCCTACAGATCAGTAGATAAAAATTATTCTGTGAAGTTTCCTGTTGTGATTTCAAAGATTTGCATTCCAAAATGTTACAATTTCTTCTTATACACAGGCTGTTTTAGTAAGCAGCACAGGAAGTAAAACTTTTGTTAGCATATCTGTGATAAATGACTATGAAAGAAAGTGAGAGGAAGCTAAAAGTAGTTGAGGAAAAATTCTTTACTACTGAATATTCATTGCAAACATGTTGCAGCATTTACCCATCTCTCAGCACCACAACAATAAAGTTCTCCCATTGTCACTCCCGTAGCAAATTTTTGTTTGAGTGTTGAACTAGCTTCAAACAGAAGCCTATTTTTTTAATAACTATACTGTGTAGTACTGGTCGTATTCTAAACTGAAGTGGCATTGCAGACAGCTGCTTCTTAACATTGTTTTATGTAAGTAAACAGAAAGATACATTAAATCTCAGACCTGAATGGTTTTTCTTTTACTTTTTTTTCTCTGTTCAGCTGTGAACATGAGTCATTGCAGACCTCAGGTAGATGCTCCAGCAATCAAATCCAGGAAGAAGTTATTACTAATCATTCCTGTATCTCTTTCTCATTGACAGCATAGAGCAGTTGACAGAGTGACACACAGAGATGGTAAATGAAAGGCTCCCCCGTCTCAAGAAGGCAAAACATATAAATGGGTTCAAACAGAGGCTGTTCACGGAGAGCAAAGGTATTGATGACTTTTAAACACAATGATCCAGCAGCCTTGTCTGGCCCAGGAAACCCTCATAATGGTAAGCCATAGAAACTGGAAATATATTACACCGGAGGAGGTCTGAATCTTAAACTTCTCCCTAGACATCTGCTACTCATTGTTGTTAGAGAAAACATACTGATATAAGTAGACCGTCGGTCTGGTCCAGCAGGGAAGACACAGCATGTTTATATTTAGTCCCACGCAGCAATGAGTTGGCAGAGATACAGGAATGAGTTTTAGAACGGTGAAGAATTTTCTCTTAACAGGATCCCAAGCATTTCTAGCTTCCCTTGTGACAGGAGGAAGTAAAACAAGTTTAGCAGAAAAGACTTTGCTCTTTATTAGGCAATTTGTATTCTTAACCCTTATCTTATCTAAAGATGAAACAGCAGCTGCACGAGAAAAATTTGCCCCCAAGTCAATTATTAGTTTCTCAAGGGGCTATTCGCATAACAAGTTCCTGTTCTGAGAACACAAAAAGCAATGCAAATTTATCCTTATACCCCTTTTTATGTAGTAATCACTTGAGAAATGGTAGTGATGATGTACGAGTTTTAAATTGCTTTCCAGATCAGTCCTGTGCATTTCTTTGCCCGATGATAGGATTTCATTATATTAAAATAAAGCTTTAGTGCTGGAACATTTGTTCCTACTCTAATTTGCTTGTTTCAGTCCTGTCTCTAAGAGTGTAAAAGACGCAATTTTAAAGTCTGAGCAGCACAAGTCAGCTACATAGTGAAGAAAAAGGCTTTCAGCCAAGTGGGAGAGTTGGACTGTAGAGGGAAAATGCAGTTTTGTCTGGTGCAAGACAGCTACATTAGAAAAATAACGAAAAAGAGAAGTTCTAACATTCTTCAGGCAGCCTGGGACATTCATAAAACGTGCCCGATCACACGGCATTGTTACGAATATCTTCTTGTGCCTGTGGAACAAAGGGAAGTTGGCGGAAATGCCTTAGCATGGCATGGTTAAAGCTTTTTGGGAGTCCAGACCTTTTCCTCAGCTAGGGAGGTTTGTGTTTCTGTTGGGATTTTGGCAGAACTGTGATTCCAAGCCTCACAAGGAGATTCCAGAATAACGTCATATGCGGCTGTGTAAGCACCTGTGCTACAGGACTAAGAGGTCTTCCAGCACGCTGTACATGGCAGTGGGCAGGCTGTGATCATTGCACTGTGACTGCTCTGGCAAAAATCCGATCTTGTCACGTACTCATTTACCAAAACACCCCTTACCACTTCTGTGATTCTTTTTTTCAGGTACATAATGGTATATATTTATATCTTAGATGAAATTTTCAAAGAAAAGGGATCTGCAGCTTATACACGAGGTGTTTGCAGTGCTCCGATTCTCAGGAGGAGTTTGTTCAACGGCCTCAGAACTCCACAGTCATTTGCATGTTTGCTGAAAAACTGATTAGCACCTAATTTTGGAGGCAAAACCAGCTCCTAACAATGCACCAGTATGACAAATTCAGAGGGCTGATTTGACTCATTTTAATATAATCCATATTGCAAATCACCTTATCTGTGTACACAACTGAGATACAAACTGAATTAAGCAGCTCTTTTTGAGTTGTGGCTCCTGTCTTTAATATATAGCGAAGACTTTTCTGCAAGATGTCAGCTAATCAAAGAGGGAATCAGAGAGGCAGGGGAGATCAATTCAGCAAAGATGCCAAGCAAAATAAGCTTAAAAGCATGGGGTAAAAATCTTACTTTCATAAAGGCCAATAGCATGATAAGCCTCCAGCTTTTGGATTTCTTAACGGTATTACAGAGAATAATGCCACTTGAAACAGAAATGTGAACTTTTACAAGCCAAATTTACAAGTCAACATTTTCATGTTTCTAATGGGTAATTATGTCTTTCTTTGTAAGTGCAGTTCCACTCGACCCTTTATATCAATTAGAGCTAAACCCAGATAGCAGAACAGAATTTAGCAAGCATTGCTGAGTACATCCAGTAAAAAGGTGAATGTCTGATAAGACTGTAGAATAAAATGCAATAATAGTTACCAGTTGGTCTTTCATATTAAGTACACTAGAATAAGACTAACCATAAGCACCATTTTTCCAGTTGCCAAAATATAAGTAAATCTCACAATCAATGTGTATAGCTGTGACCACAATACAGGAGACTTCTAGTAGAATTGTATATTAAGAAATATCTTACTACATATGTCTCAGATTGAGATATTTATTATCAGCAATAACTACAGATTCTTTTTCAATACATCCTTTTATTCATTTCGTACACAAGCACAACGACAGCTTCAGGTAAGGACTGAAATTGAAAAGCAGTATCAGAGATCATAATTTTAATTTTGCCTTTGCCGTCAAAGATACTAACATAGCTACAAGCAGATAACAGTCTTATTTCTTTTTCCTGAAGAGAGGGTAAAAAGAATAAAAAGAGAGAAGATTCTGCACTACTCGCACAAAGCCTAACTTATGCAAATCCAGCACAGAAACATTGGAATGGGAGTTTTGTTAGAGAAAACCTGAAAAGAAACTGGATGAAATAACAAGCAAGGCACAAACAGTATTCGCTGGGAGGAAGTCAGGCTGTCACAAAGGACTGCACTATTTCCTCTAGTCTGTTTTTACATAGTTTCCATCATGGAAAATGATATCACAAGATAAGTGGCTAAAGAAATGAATCAAATATGAAGACTGACACAGGAAAAGCAACCTGGCACCCTGCCATAGCAGGAAGATCTTTCCAAATTCGTATTGCTGCTAAAGAAGGTGCAAAACCTGAGGATATGTTAAAGGATGACATTGAGAAAAGGTAAAAATGGAAGTGCATACATGAACAGCTATGAAAGTAAATACAAAGTCTGAGTAATTCAACAAGGACCAATAAACGAAGTTTACAATGGGAGGCAGATAGACAGGAAGCCAACAAATCGTTATGAAGGAACATCACTGGGGAGAGAGGAGAAAAAAAATCTGTATCATAACAAAATGTTTCAAGAATTATAGTCATTTTTCCAGCTGCCCACATTCCTCATATCAAACACATCAACTACCTTATTTATAGAGTGAATCTAACATGCATGATGACTAAGCTTGATCAGAGCTGCCCATTGTTACTAACATACTAAAATGACCCAAAAGGAAAGTTCTACGTAACAGGCATTGTGCTCCTTTGCTGTACGCCATTGACAGTCAAGAAGGAGAGTATCATCTCAACCGCATCCAGTTTAGGAAGAGAGAAGGACAACTGTTGAAAGGAGGTATTACTTAATTCATTAAGCTAAACCCTTAGTTGGAACTACCATCTGTCTAACATATTCTGCCACTGACTTCCAGTTTTGGATTAGTGTTATGTGACAACTGGTGGAGTGGGCAAGAGAACATATTATACATGAACATTAAATTCTAGAGAGATGATTTTAGTGTTACATAATATTTGCTCTATGCTCAAACTGTGCTATTTTATAATTTGCACACCTACACTTAATTCCTTCCTGACCTTCTGTTCATTTTTAATGATATTCAGTTCATTTTGATAATGCTTATCTATGCAAGAAATATCATCTGGGAGAGCACAGAGTGTCTAGAGGAGAACACAAAAAAAAGGTGCTACAACAGTAAAATATGCTTCTACCTTAAATCAAAGTCCAGAAATGTCAAATCTTAAAATAATTTCAAGGGGAAACAGGCATCACAGTTGTGTACAAAAGGTTGGAATAAACTGCACAGCTAGTCAGAACAATGCATTAAAAACAGATTATAAAGTGTTATTACCGGTTTCCTCTTTTTGTAGGGAAAAGATCAAATGCTGTAAGTCCTCAGCCACAGAAGCCCTGATTCATCCTACTTAACTTTAGGCACTTAACTGAAACAGCTTGTTAAGAATGCACTTGTCCTTGGCTTCTTTTATAATCAATGGTGAGAGACTGACACCTCCAGAGTGAAATTCAGCCCAATTAAAGATTTGAATCCTTCTCTGAAGGCACCTGTTCCTTCTCATGGGCTTGGATGACTAAGCTTCTAAGTTAGATGCCTCAATTAGGTGCTTAAAGTTTAGGTAGATGAACCTAGGCCCTAAGAGATCACAGAAAACTTTTCCACTGTTTTGTGTAACGAGTGCAAAATAAGGTTCTTTTCAGATTGTGTATATCACTAGAAAGATATAAACTTTATCTTCCTGCAAAAGTGTTTATACCTCCTTTTCCCAAGCAGATACAAACGTATTTTGTGAGTCATGACGAGGTTGTAGATAAATGCTTTGTATTATTCTGTAAAGGAAATTAACAAGTCTGGTGTTAGACTTTGCTCATGAGTTTCCCCAGTGATAATTCAGTTAATTGTAAAGGTAAGAGTTTTCATTTTTGCTTGTAGGATTTTTCAATTCTAGATAAAATAACTATCTATTTTCCCACAAAGGACAGCTCTCATGGTGCAGGACTGAACTAAAGGTATTCTCTTTCTCATTATACTGGCAATTACTTTCACCCCGTGCTTCCAGAGTTGACAAGCTTCTTTCTTTCAAAAAGCAGTTCAGATACTCCAGGGATCCAATCAGATCAGATACTAAGCCACAATTCCGTTGGACTCATGGGTGCTTTGGCTACAAAAATACTAACTTTAATCTGTAGTATATCTGAAGTCTAGGGGAGAAAGAGATACTATAATATCTTTTGCATTTTAGATACAAAACACAAGGAAGTGGATGAAAAATTGTTTTAGGAAAAGACCTGAAATGACGCAGGTACTTCAGTTCATACAAGGGAAAAACAAAGTACATGTAACTTGCTCACCAAGCCATACAAAAAAAGAATGAGAAAATAAGTACGTAATCCACAAAATCCACTACTGATTTTCTTATTGACCTGTTCTGGGTTTTTTTGAACATTTGGGTGGAGGGTTGACAACAAGTCCATTGCTCCTCCCTCCTAAAAGAAGAAGAAAAAAGAAAAGGCTGCTCTTCTGAAGGGTCTGAAAATATACATCGTTCTTGCTGCCGAACTGTTCAAGCTTTGGCTTCTTTAGTAGAGATGCTCTTTGGTTACCTGATCCTTCTGGAGTTTCACAGGGCTTGTTTCATCATACTAGAAAAAGTCTATGAAGACCTGTGGCCTACAGACCAAATGTAAAACTAAATACAAAAAAACCCCTAAAACTCGTAAACTATCAAGCTGTGATTTTTACTGACTTCCTATGCATTTGCCCCCAGATGTATACCGATTTATAGTAATTATAGATTTTCTTCATCTAACTGGTTCTTGAGACCCTTAAAATGATGATGCTGGAACACAACCTTGAGGTGCAAAGAGTATTTCTTGGAGCACTTTGATAACTGTGACTGTATGCACTTCCTTAATGGAATAACCCTATATACAACCCCAGGAGCAATTTATGAAAACTGGAATGTTTCCAATGCTTTTACAGTCTACTCCAGATAAAGCTCACACAAGCTATATGCATTTGTTCTTTGCCACCACTACTGACAAGTGGAGCTGACTTATTTTCTTTGCAGTCACGTCCTAACATGGCGAAGGCTGCGTTCCAGCAGAGCCAGAAGACACCAACAGAGCCTAATTTCAACAACATCGACAGTTTAATTTATGCCTGGTTGTCACATATTATGCAATTAATGCAATATTATCAAAGTAATACTTCTTGGAAAGAACTGGTTCTGATTTTGCATGTAAAGTCTTTTGTGATCCTTAGCAAAGAAATCCCCTTCTTGGGGGAAGCAATGCAAAGGAAGATACTTGGATTTCATAGAATCACTAAGCGCTCTTCTTTCTTAGTTTTTGCACTACAGTAATGAATGAACCTGTTTTACAAGTGCTAGCTGCTGTTTGTGCCTCAGCTAAAAGATGAGGCTTGTAAGCTCACTGCACAGTAGCTGATGCTTTTAGGTGTGGAAGGTATATTCTTAAGACTCGGAATTGGACTTGCACCAGCTGCTATGTTGACACTAAGTTCTTGGCAAAATGGTCTGATTTTGCTCCTTCCTGTATGCTTATGTTAAATAGTGCTTCCCTACTGCTGGTCTATGCTATAGATCTTTTGCGTGATTTTCAGCATCCAGCTGAAATCATAAGGTACATATGTAAAGGTCACTCAGGGGAGTTTTCTTCACATATACACGCTTCAACCACCTGGTCTTTGAAGCATCAGATACTGGGATACAAAATAGCACCATTTGTCACATATTTCACAAACCTGCAGACCACTGAACAGAGGAAAAATACACATGCCAGAGCTCACTCCAAGGCTCAGCCTCTGCCAGCTGGGCTTGTAAACACATTACAGACTTCTTGAATAAATAGTGGTGAGAAAATCTGTGAACCAAATGTCCAAATAACCTAAGGCTTAGTTTGACCAATGACCAAAGATAAGTTCTGAAGCTCTGTTCTCAGCTGAAAGATGATATGAAACTACTTTCCTGTGGCTTTTGCCACCTGTGAGCCTAGTATAAACTCCTGTTAATTCTGCTGACTGAGATGGAGGAAGATTAGATTTGTTTATGTTGTTGCTTGGAAAACAGCTGAGGAAAACAGTTGGTGAACTGGCTGCATCACGCAAAAACAAGCTGTGACAATCTTTGCTGAATTAATCAGTCACTAATCAATTGTTAAAGTAAGATTGCAGAGAACCTGCTTTTGTTCGTATGCTCTACCAGTGAAAGCCATTTTCTGAGGACTTTTTTATTGTTTCCTTCATTCCTTCCTAATCTTCTGAAATAAGATATGCTCTAGAAACCTTGATTTCATGAGAGCAAGAGTCTTGCTGAAGGATTATTCCTTAACCCTACCTGCCTATATACAAATTATTTTATATTCCCTTGTCACAGAGAAAGAAAACCCTAAATAAGGTGAAATCAAAGTACAAAGTGAAAAAGAATGGCAAGCAAAAATACATATGAAACTTCAGTCTTGTCATTAAATGGACTCTGAGTTGTTACACTTGCTGCCAGACGTAGCAATAAAGAACTGATTAGCAATAAGGATTATTCTCTGTATTATGTGTCTTGGGAGGGGAAGGGCAAAGATAGACTGAACACATGTGCTACCCCAAAAAGAACTGATTGGTGAAAGCTTTCAATATGTCACTGCTCTATGACTGGGATCCACACAGACAGATTCTGTAAAGAGAAACATTATGCATCCTTCAAGAAAAGTCATTGCTTTGGCAAGTTGAACTTAGGACTTGTTTTACTGGCTTGGTTTTAATTTCCAAATTAAAACCTTTGTAAGAGAATTTTTTTCTCCTCTTGGATCTCTGTGTGCTGCAGCTTCCCACTATCACACAAGGTGAAAATCTTTCCTGCAACCTGAAATCAGACTCAGGTAACAATTATATGCCACAGTGACTCATTTTCCTGAGTGCTGGGTGCCAGACAAGAGTGAAGCTACTGCTCATTAAAGCAACTTGTATTTCATGCCTCAGGATATTGCTGAATGACTTAGCAATACCTCAGGATATGAATGAACAGTGCTTTCCCTCCTTTGCTGCCTTTTGGCAGGGAAACAATTATATAATATTTGATATTCCATGGTTTTGTCTTTAAATTTTTGTTTTGACTAAAAACCTTTGCTCTCCATGCTTGCATTTGTCCTGAATGTTATATTTCGTACATCAGAAGTTTTAAGCCAAAATAAAAATTAGGTATGGAGCTTTTTAGAAGATGAGGTTTTTTTATATAGGACCTTGTTTCTGAGTTTTAGAAATAAATAGATTAGCAATAGATTCAGGAACAGGCTCCCAGATAGAAGGAAACAAGATAAAAACAGCTACATAAAAATCCGAAGATAAGTAGATTCCACATAATGCAAGAGAACAGCTAGCTTTTGCACTTGAAGTAGCTTTACCTGTGGTAATAACAATCTCCACAGGGGACTAGCTCATCCTCTTGAAAAGAAGCTCCTGCTCTGAAAAGTCAGGTTAACTCTAAACAAGCAGTCTGGCTAGGCCCTGAATTCTAGCTAGATTTCCCAGACAGGCAATTCCTGATAAGGAAAAAAAAAAAGTCTCTATAAAAGACTGGAAAAGTCTCATGTTCCCCCCAAATATGGAAATTACTTTGGATGACTTATCATATTATCATTATGTTATCATAAATGGTACATCAAGACAAAGTGGAGACTCTTTGGAGGTGGTCAGACTACTTATTAATGTGATTTTTTAGTATTACACAGCTTTTACTTCGGCAGATCAATGTTACTATCTTCTCCCTGTCTGAAATACAGTTATTATCCCCCAGAAGATTACCACAACTTTTTAAAGCTAGCAAAACACAGATATTCTTGCCAGAGAGAGGTACTCCGAGTTAGTCCTTTGGGTATTTTCCTCTACTTGCATTAATCTCAGAAATTCTTCTGCATCACCATTCAGATTTTGTGATGTCCCCAGCACAAAATTTCCTCCTGCACTGATGTTGTTCAGATCCAATAATGCTAATTTCTTTGAACAGAGACTAACCCACTTAGATCAGAGATCAATTTGCTCTTTGGCTGCTGAACAGAAACTCACACCAGAGATCCACCATTTCACATTCTTTCACATCAGTCCTCAAGGTCAAAAATGAAGAAAGAGGGAGCTTTGTTTAATTATTGCTCAGCTTCACTGGCATTATGCAGAAATGCTGAATTGTAAATGACAACTGATTTGGTAGGGTTTGCATATGAGAAAAAAATTATTCTGGGAAAACAGATGATGAATATTATTGATCCCAAGGTCCCTAGGATGTGTCAGTGTTAGAATCACAGAGCAGTGTGCTGAATTTGACATGTAGTATTTTCTGCTCTATCTTTTCCCTTCAGATGAGCCCTTTCCCTATTTACTAATGGTTGGCAGTATCTGCAGCACCCTTTCCTGCATGTGCTATAAGTATCTTCCTATAAGGTGACACTCACGTCTTCTCTTAGAAAGAAAAAAATAATGACATATGCAATTTTACGGACAAGTATAAATGTCAATCATGTAAGAACTTGGCAAATAGCTTTACACCCCAGAAACTTCTAATGATACGAGGAAAGAGGAGGCCTTCTACTGCCAGCAGACTGTCCAGAGCGTACTATGCCCATTCGAGCAAGTGCAGTGAGGTATTCTGTTCCCTGCCCACCCCCACCAAAGAGTTCCCACGCCAGGAACAGCTGGGCAAAACAAGGATGATCTGAAGTTACGCCTGTGACGAAAATGTCGGGCTCCTTGCGGAAGCAATGAACATTCAGCTGATCCTGTACTCAATTACCCAACAAAACTGATCAGTGTAATGTTGAAAATCTAGTCAAATCACTATCATAATACACCAATTTTCTCTCCACAACACTGTATGTGAAGCATATTTCAACAGTTCAGTGGAGATTCTGTCTGGGAATATCACACACACACAAAAGTACAACAAACACTAAGATAGAAGATGACACCACCTCTAGCTACCTTGTCTTGTTACGGTTATTCAAGAATTAGGCATACAACAACAACAAAGAAAAAGAGAGCGCAGTGGAGATAGCAAAAACATTGGTTTTATATCTGCAAGCTGTGAACTAAATGCTTCCCAGCTCCTTTTTAGCACATAATCACAAAGGGTATTTCCTTCCTTTTCTTAAAGACAATCAAAGAACATTTGATTTCAATCAGGACATGTAAAATGAGGGAAGGAAAGTTATTTAACGAGACTAATTCAAAGAAAGGCCACAAATACTGCTGTAGGTTCAGGGGCAGTCTGAATTCAGTAATAAAAGATAATTAGAACCACTAATTATGGGTAAATAAAATCGAATTACATTTCACTGTTCAATGTAGACAATAAAAGCCTCCCCCAACTCCCAAATAATTATTTTGTAAATATTTTTAATATGAGCTGAGTTACTCATGGCTGATAGGGAAGATGCAGAACTGTTCTCAGATTTTGGAAGAAAGCTAGATGTCAAGCTAGTATTTCAGATCATGCAAAAGTAGTTATAGGTGCCCAAAACAAACAGTAATGGGCAATCTAAACTCTCAGATTAGTCTAGTAAATCTAAGCGTTATCTCTTTTTACATGCTGGAAAGGCATTTCAAATACTTTTAATTAGCTATTAAAAGGCAACTGAAACTTGCATATAAGTAATTGAGTTGAAACTTTGAGGAAGTATGTCTTCAGAAAGTGTTACCTTAAATTTTCTTCCAAAAATGTTTATTCAACCAATTCTATGCATGGAATTCCATACCTACATATGAAATAATTTCATCTTAGAAATTATATAATAACATTGTGGCCATTTAGCAAATATATTATTGATGCCTCAGCTACCACCTTCAAGAATATTAAGTCTTTTTTCAGTACAAGGCAGCCACTAGGGCGAAAAAAAGTAAAAAGAAAGGAAAGTACTTGAGCTATTGATAAACAGTCCATCTCCGAGAGCCTAATGACGACACGTCTTTTCTTTTGTGTATGTATTGCATTTAAGCATCCACAGACTGTCTCTAGACCTCATTACATCAAAAGAAATCCAAGTATGTAGATAAACAGAAATCTTTACCCTCAATATAACTGACTTTAAGGTTATCTCAGAAACGTTTGCAATGTCTGTCTCATCAGTCTCAAATCATAATTTTTCAGTAGAACTGCATACACTCTGTGTAATCCGTGGCCCAGGGCTTAGCTGTTTGTAACGCACAGCCCATTTCCGAATGGCACAGCTGTGTGGCCTTGGCTCAGCTCTACTGAAAGAAAGTCATTGTGGAGCTGTGAGAGAGGATATAGGCTAAAGCTATGAGGATGAGAAAAGTAAAAATGAAGATAGAAATGAAATTGTTGAAATGGTAGTAGCAACTCAGGGACTCAGAGAACAATACTGATAAGAAAAGGTATCAAACCCTGAAAAGAAAAGCAGAGAGTCAAAAAATGACAACTCAGAAAGATGAAGGATTAGCCTATTTGAAGAACTAAGGAAGACCTGGCACTTCCTCACCTGAATAAGGATTATCTGGCCAGGCAGAGACACATCAGATGCCTGTACCGGAGACGATGAGCATGTTAATGCTTAGTATAGTTATTCCTAGCTGCCTACTGTGCGTAGTTAGCCAATAAATAATTGCTGTGCACTTATGAACTATGTGTAATCCTACTTGCACAGCCTCTGCACATGGTGAAAGATGCCCATATTAAAGAGGCCCAATAGATGAAGGGTTACGTTTGCATGAGAACAACTTGAATGTTCAATGAATATAGATAGTGACATACTTAGAAATAAGTACACTATTTTCCAGAGGGAAAAATTGTTTTTATGTGTAGACAAATAGAGATAATGCGGGAGCATTACTGTTATATGTAATGCACATGCCAGTTTTATACTCTAAGCACTTTATTTTAAGGCTGCACATAAATACACAATATTCATGAGTTGTAAGAATTTATTTGTCATATAACTTGCATAAGGAATCCTAGAACACTCCAAATAAATGAAAGTAGGTCCCTCCCACCCCACAAAGGGCTTTTGTGGGGCCCTTCACGTATGACTATATCTCAGGTTACACAAAACCAAAAGCCATACAGAGCACATTTTTAGAACTTTGTAAATAGCAACAACTAATCCCCATTCAGGGGCCTCATATCAGTTTCCCACTCCAGCAAGGATTCAGTAAGGCCTAAATTGGTTCAATCAAAGTTTAGTTTGCTTCCCAAGCCCTTTCAAAACAGAGGGACACCAAATAAATATAGAGTAATTGAATGAAGTTGCCATGCACCTTTCGGGAGACACTGTTAATATAACTTCTGCTCTTTCCCAGTCTCTCATGAGGTGGATAGGCTACGTTCCCCATGACTGCCTGCTTTCGCTGTGACAAGAGCAAACACATATAACCTACTTTCCCAAGCCTTGCCTCATTGTCTTGGATGTAAGAGTCAGACAGATGAAGCTGACCCCTGGAAGCTGCACTGATCCCTCACCATGCAGATATGGGAGGAGGGTCTCGTCGTCACGGTTATCTAACTCTTCTAAAGTTGACTGTCCAGGCAGACGGTGGCAGTTGAGGACCACAGATACCACCCCACACAAAAAGATAGACACCTATGTCCATCCCGTGATGCCTTTATAGGATATACAAGTTTTAACTACAATTTAAGGGTAAAATGAGCTATTGAAAGGTTGAGTAAGGAAGGAACAGAATGTAGGTTTCCCAGCTGCATTAAGTGACTGCCCAGAGGAAAGAGAACTACTAAGATAACGTGCCTGGAAAAGCTGCAGATTCCCTAGCCTTGGAGAAAAGGCTGCTCAGCTGTCAGAAACTGATTCTGGCAGAAGAATCAACTGAATAACCCCTCAATCCCTCAGTTCTTTTTTTAATTTAATATTTTTATTGGAATGAAGCCAGGGAATATCCCTATATTCTATACTCATTGCACTGTTGAATTGAAATGAAGAACAAAAGTAATTCTCCTGCCACAAAATTGAAAAGAAAATGTGAACTGAGTCTTTTGCTCTCCAGAACCATCCAAACATGTCAACATTTCTAAGACCAAATATGTCTGGATGCACATCAGATCCAAGATGCCCTGGATTCACTGCAGGTATTGTGCAGTGTAGACAAATGCTAGAACATTAGTCCAGTAAACTAATCCAGGGAGCTGGATATGTCCAGTCTACTGCTGAAGATGTGTATGCAGCTCTTTCTTGTGTCTACATGCTGCCCGGCACATGAAGGGTGGGAACCCAGTGCAAGTGCATGGCAGATCTCCTCTTCCCCTACCACACCAGCTCTTCCCAGTCCTACCTGGGCTTCCACCCTCTCCCTTTTTCTTTCTGGCACTGGCAGGAAGGATGATGCATTTTCCCTTGCTATCTAAACCCAGGGCCCCCTCCCCTTGCCTGTACATTGTGGTGTACGCTCCCCAGATATATCCCTCATCTTGTCTTCCTACCCTTATGAACCCTCCTCTTTTCTATTCCCTCTATTTTTCCCTATTTGTTTTGCTTAGTGCCTCCCGCTCGATAAGTTCTCTCTCTGTGCACCTCAGGGAGCCTTTCTTCAATATGGGAGTAGCTGATGCTCCCAATCGGCTGAGGAAAAGGAGGTAAATTACTTTCTGAAATTCCTGAACCTCCAAAATCTTAAAGCTGGTTTTACTTTTCAAAGCCTCATAAATTAACATAATATTGCAATTTTGATGGTAAAAAGGCAGGGAAATATTTCAAAGGCAATAAACAACTTCACTTTTCAAAAAAATTTATTATGTTCATTTTCTAGTTATGTTAAACTGTTTTTTTACCCATGCAAAGTTATGTTGTGGCCCCAAATTATTCGAAAATTTTCTTTTGAAAAGCAAGTTTGAAACTGTATCATATTTGAATATTTAAGTAAACAGTGGACAGAATATCTATTCCATCAGTGGCTTTTTCTTCCCTTTGAGCGTAAGTTGAGGACAGCTAAAGTTTTTCATGAGGCAGCGAGAAGGTACAGTCTAGCCTTTTAAACCAGTCATGCGTATTTTCTAAGTCCCTGTGCACTAGCTGCTGTGGATCTACTGGGCATATAAAAATATATATAATTAGTATGAAGAATATGCCTATTTCTGGAAAAAAAAATCAGTATCTTCTATTATAAGCCTCCAGGGCTTTGCTGAAAATCTAAGGCTTCTGAGGTACTGTCAGATCAAAATCTTTTCATCTCATGTATAGCAATATTCAAAAGTTTTTTTTTTTTTTAATTTGAATGACAGTTTGAGCTCTGCAGTAGTATGGATCTAAAAGTTATATCACGGATTAGGTTACATTCAGTTTGTACTCCTTGTGAAGAATGGAGTGGACCAAGCTGACTGAGTCAAAAAATCAAGGCAATCACTTTTTCCTGAAGAAATGGAAAAACAACTGAAAATAAATCTATTCTTACACAGACTGAAAGCTGCTAAATAAAATTAATACACATAGTTGCTCTTCATACTCAGCATTCAGATTTAGAGAGTCATAAATTCATGTGGCATTATCACTCTTCAATCACTAGGGTGCCAAAACGCTTTCTAGAAATTATAAATGAGAAAAACAGAAGGAAAATACTATGTTGGTTTCTGTGTAGATGCTGAAGAACACGAGAGCATAATAACAGTTACGAAAATAATTTTCCTTGAGGCTGCAAACAGACCAGTGTTCATCACTGTAGGGTTTTTCTACATATGAATGTATTTCTTGGTATGAAAAACACATCCACCATTGTTTCAAATCCTTTTGTTGAGATAAGCAGCTTTTTTGGTATGCATTAGTTCATACCCCTCAGTCAGTGTTGCTCAGTACCTCACAGTTTTAGGTCTTCAGGGAGAAACCATCTGTTATAACAGCAATGGCAATGTGCCAAGAACCAGAATTTCAAGATCTAGTAACTCCAGTTTGATACTTATATTCATATTTACTTGTCCAATAAAGCACATTGTTTAAAAAATGCTGAGCACCTACAATTCCCTTCTAAAATTCACTCTAAATAGAGAGTATTGACTGATATCTGTGGGGCAGGTATTCTCCACAGGAGTATATTGCTGAATCACATAACCCAAGTATAACAACTATTCCTGCCACACCGGAAACAGGAGGATGCAAGGCTGTATGTGATACATGACAACACAGTAACGTACATATATTCATTGACATACATACATCCAACATACAGTGGGCAGTAGTCCTAGTTAATTTATTTTAACTGAGCTGTACCCACGCAACAAAGGTCAGCAGTTGAACAACAGCGAGCTGAAGTATAAGAAAATTCCTTCACATAAGAACATAGAATGAAAATGTCCTGCCTGAAGTTGGCCATAATTTACCCCTTCCGATCCTCCCACATTTGCACACACCTGAACTCATATGTGGCACGCAAGGAGTCCAGCAATGCAAGCAGAGACACGTAATCAGCCACGACTACAGAGCACTGCTGTCCTTAAGAATCCAAAGAACACTGGCCATGATGAGTTCAAGTCATTTAAGACTAGCAGTTTCATAAACCCTACTGTATGCCACAAGCATACAATTAAATATTCAGAATCTGAATCAATTAGGTATTCAGATACTGGCAAATAGGAGATTACGAGACCTATTGAGTTAATTTTCATCATTGCCATTTAAGTAGGAAATGGCTCAATTCCTGTTCTCATTCAAATTACTAGGAAAACTCTCACTGATTTAATATGAAGCTAAATGCTGGCCTCGTTAAAGAACTTTTCATTTAAAAAGGGCTGTGTAGCTCGCAAATTGTCTGCTGTCATCTTGTTCCTTTTGGGATATGTGGAAGGAATTTGCATACATCTATTTTGCTCAGATTTTGTTTCTTCCCTCTTCCATTTCCACGTCTAATCTGGAAAGCTCTTAAAATTACCAGTGAAAGGATGAACTATGTTCTGATAATATTATTTTCAAGGCATTAACAAGCATAAGCTCTCTTAAAGCACAGGATGCCTGAAGAGCTCTGCATGATAAAATACTTCCATACACAAGACTGACTGACAGTTATTGCCAATACCTTAAGGGCGGCTCAGAACTTTCTCTGCTCTTGCCCAATGCATTCTTAGGTCACAAAGACTAAAAGAGGACCTGACAGGTTACATATCTACTTTCATTAACCTTTAAGTGAAATTTGGGTGCTCTGCGATGACCTCCCTCTACGCTTCACTTTGAAGGCTCCTAATTTTTTTCTGTTTTTGACAGAAGAGGCCGTTGAGAAAACCGATGTAATTCCCCTCTGGGTATTTATTGTTGCACATCTCTGGGTGAAGCGTAGACACAGCAAAACTTTATAAACATCTTTTAAGAAAATATGAGATCCTACAAGGTGCATAGTTTATATAGGTCATAAAAGGAAATGCATAGATGGATAAGGGTGTTTCTTAATCCTAATAAGAGACCTGGTCATGGCATTTAAAGCATTCTAGTAGTTTAGTGTGATAATTTAGTATTAATTCAAACTGTACTTCTAGAAATTGGTAACAATATAATTGAAATAATCATTTTTAATTTCAATACAATTTAAAAGTCAAAGAAAGCTCAAAAGAAATGATTTCAGATTTACCAATATTAATTTTCTTATTTCAAAATGAGCCTTATTTTCAACAACAAAACAAAAATTATTGTCTTGTTTTGGAGGAGAAGACAGTGGGTGAACAACTGGACAGAAAGCACATGCTATGGGCCTTGGCGGGGGGTGGGGGAGGACTGTTTCCAAGGCCTCCCTTAGCTCACCGTACAGACAAAACTAGACTGCTGTCACATGGACTGTGAAGAAATGCTTTATGAAGTAAAGCAGTAACGTTTCATGAAGTGAAGCACTTGAGGTAGTTTATAAAAGGGTCAGATGAGAAAGTATTGCACTCATATAAAAACACTACGCTAGTTCTTTCTCACATGCAAGAGGATTCAACAATTGCATGTATATTTATGTGTATGTGCAGGGCTATATAATTAAGTAATCGGGGAAGGTAACAAGTTGAGAAATTAACATTAATGAAATGTAAGCCTTCCGTAATCTGTAGTTATACACAGTGGATACTGTTCTGTGCATTTCTTTTAATAATTCAGGATAAACTCAGCCACTGCTCTGTTAACTTATTGTTACAATGGAGATTGCTCCAAAAACGTCAACAGGCATTAAAGCGTTTCTGAAACAATGCTATAATTCGTAAGGCTAACCTGACTATACAAATACCTCAGCAACCATTAATAAAATAAAACAATGTTATTAAAGGTTTGCCAAATGACTGAAAAATATTACCTGCCTGTTGGACGCAAAAACTTAAAAACAAGCAAAAACCATCTAGAATTTTTAGAATACATTAATGTAAGCAATAGCCGCCTTCTGTAACAAATCTGTCATGTTCATTGGATGCTAATAGTTTTCAAAATGTGGACTTTTGGGGAACAGATGTTGTAGAACCAAAGGCACATGCAAAGAAAAAGCAATGTTTTGTCATAGAAGCTAGGCAAGCCAAAGAGTCCCTAGTGAATTGCGAGTCATGAGAACGACCTCACCTAACTTAAGCCATCAAGAGGACAGCTATCTGCTTCAAGCTGCTTGTGGAGTCTTGACAGCATTAATAAACTAGGATTTTTAAAAGGTGTGTGTGTGTGTGTGTGTGTGTGTGTGTGTGTGTGTGTGTGCATGCAAGTGCACGTGTGCGCACACACTTTCCTTGAGCTCCAACCTCCTGATATGATGAGAGGACTGATATTGCAGCACCGATCCAGAACTAACACAGATGCAACGTAGGATACACGTATTTAAATCAAGCTCTGTGCTTTCCATGGGTGCTAGATAGTTTTCGCTGAGAATATAGCAGCCTTTAAGCAAACAAGATGAATCAGCATTATTTTCTTACTGGTCCTGCATTCACAGGGATTCTCCTCAAGTATAACAGCTTCCAGGGCCTTGCCTCTTGTGCAACATTGAGAGATCAATGAGCAAAGCTGCTTATAACCTCTGGTTTGTAGATGGCCTTACAAGTGTATTTGTGTTTGTCGCTGCATTTCGACAGTGGAGCAAGGGAACGTGCAAAGGCTGTCAAGTGCTTCCTCACTGGATTTCCCAACGTCCTCTGAAAGATCTGTGAGTAATCCAAACAGGGACCACTTAATTATGTGAAGCATGCAGGTGACTCAGGCACTCATGCAATAAGCTTGATGAACAGCTAATTGTAGCTAGTCTAACTGAACAGTTTCTGGCCAGGTTCTGGAACTACTTTACGAATACAAAATTTTGCCCTGACTTCTACTAGACTGGGATTTCTCCTCCAGTAACAACAGGCTAGGGAACAGCAGGCAGAGTACATGGGCACCAGTATGTTTTTATGCAAATGTATTGAGTACATTATGCTTTATTAGCGATCCATTCAGACAAAATAGTAATACTGCAGTGTAGCCATATCAGAGCTACATCAGGGCTAAATCAGAATAACACTATTTTCAATTGAAGTATTGCTTATTTATACAAGGGTTACTAAATTTAAAAGTCTCTGCTGCTAAAGTTCTTTATTATTACATGATAAATTTCACAAATGGCATGCATACATCTTAACTTCATATATTCAGAACTTCAGTCCACATCTTTTCAAGTAATTCAAGTAAAAATAAGCTCCTTTCTCACTGGGGACATTATTACTTGTGCTTGTGGATGAGACATAGCAGAAGATCCAGGGCTGTCAAGCAATGACAGTTTGAATGAAAGAGATTTCAAAGGAACAGGAGTGCAGGAAAATGTCTCAGGGACACAGAAAAATAGGAAGATGTGAAGATGTTTAAGAAACAACTTCAAATTCATGCAAAATGAAGGCTTCTCCTGCCAAATGAGTGAAACTTGTCAAGTCTGCTAGATCTCTTAATTAACTAGGAACATGAAAGAAATTCCCTTTGAGGGATTCAAGCTCACGGGCATCACGGCTAGTTCCTTTGCAGAGAGTATAAAATGAACAATGCATTTAATAAGCTTATAGAGCAACTTGGATGAGCTGAGAACATACATGAATAATCAGGGGAGAAATTATTCATACTCAGAGAGCAAATAGTGTCTTTTTATTTGGGCAAAAGAAGAGTTAAAAAGTAGTTGGCAAAGCTCATGTTTTTCTAATACACTGGAGGGTGAAGAAAGCACTCTGACTTTGTTATATCCAAACGACCAAAAATCCTTTTCTTTCAAAATCTTTGGACCGTATTATAATTTAACAGATTTTTGTCAACATTTTTAATAGGAGCCAGAAACTCAGGAAGTTTATTCAGAACAAAATAGACCTAGCAGTTTTGCAGATGATCTGACTCTCTCCTGACAGCCCAGCACTGTTGCACACACTGTGGAGATGGAAAACAATGACAGAATTAAAACCACTTCTGACAACACTGGTTTGTAATCTGTGCAATTTGAGGGGATTATGCTGGATAACTCATAAAAACAACAAAGCATAGCTCTTTCACCAGGATGTATCTTTTTCCTGTGTTTTTCTATGCACCAGACAGAGGCTGCTAGCTAAAATATTACTTTTTTTTTTTAAACAAATAAGTAGCAATTCCATTTGCCATAGTTTTTGGCAACATCTTGGGACCTTGAAAAAAGCCCGATTTTCAGAGTTCACGCTTTCAGCACTTTCTGAAAATGGACTTCTTTCAAAGCATTGATCTTAACACCTGAACCACTAACCCAATGAAAATTACTAAACTTGAAAAACATCTGTTCTAGTAAGCGAAGGATTGAAAAGTAAGTCCTTCCTCAGATGAGATGCTTCCCTTAACAGCAAATCCACAAGTAATCCTTAGTGCCTTGCTGATCTTCAGACAAATAAATGACAATATCAGTAACAGCAAGGTGTGCAAGAAGAGACTCAACCAAAGACTGAGGATACAGGATAACAACAGACTCAGTCAAGGATTAAGGGTTTATGATAGCAAGGTTTGTTTTGCTCTTTGTGTATCTTTCCTCTTTTTCTTTTTCTTTTTTTTAAATTAAGTTCACTTGACACCTACACCCGCTGTTAAATGTTATCTGAAATAAATTTAGTTAAGCAAATGTTGTTCTGGGTCCTGCAGTCACCAAAAAAAAAAAAAAAAAGATTTGGAAGGGTAGGGCTGATAGCAATTTTAGAGCACATTTTACATTAAGCTATAGAGACCGATATTCCCTTTCCAAGCAAAGGAATTGGACTACAAACAATTTCAAAGGGGCATTTCAGTGAACAGAACATATCTTTGTAGCTTCTGATGAATCCATTCATTAAGTTTCTTAGCTGAGCTAAAAACAAGCAGGTAGTTACTATTCTTCTAAAATATTTAACTGGTTTCATTCCAAGCTGAATATTAAATGCTTTCTGTATGCATGCACCTTGTATTTGTACGTTTTAAAGACATAGAACAGAAACTTACTTTTTTCCTTATCCATAAAGCAGCACCCTTTAAGTCATTATGGGGCATTTAAACTCTACATTGTAAACTTTATCAGAGTTCTTTTAAATCCTCTTTTGTTTTCAAACTGAAGGAAAGAGTTTTGAGAGCATGTTAACACAAGAGCAAAGCATCTTAAGCAAAGTTAAATGAAATGTTACCACTACCAAGCCAGAAAGCAAAGGACCCTAGTCCAGGGTGCCAGGCTAAGTATTTGAGTAGTCCTTTAACCTCGGTAGCCTTTCAGGACATGTGGATATTGCATGCAAATAAACATCACCTGCAGATGTTCAAATAAAAATCTGTGCCAAAGCTAATTCTCGAGAATCCTCTTCACAGCTTCTACCTTTGGTGGAAAGGGGGGCAGCAACTGGCACACATGAAGCCTTAGAGGTGAGTGGGTTGGTTTGGTTTTGCATAAGCCCCCGTACTCTCATTTTGATCCGATCCTGTGCAGCCAGGTAGGTTGGTGTGATTAATCCCAACACTGTGCTTTCCCTCCATTGCTACGGCATTACTGCTGGAAGCTTTGCTAATCACCACCTCCACTCTCCAGCAGATAGAGGATGACCATGCACGCACGCACACACATCTATTCACCATACATAGCTGCGTTGCTCACTAACCTCACTTTTGTTTTCCTATTTCAGCAACTGGACAGTGGAGGTTGTTAAACAGCAGTTAAACACAACAGCTCCCGATCCGAGCAGGGTTTGAAGTTGAACTTCTAGAAGTAGTAAGTCTGTTACCCTAGTAAACCAAAACCTTTAGGATGAAAAAATAGGAATGCTTTAAACGTACAGTATTTAGGTAGATATATGAAATTTTCAGGGTGTTTAGTAGCCCGATATGGGCACTTAGGAATGAACAACTGAGGAGAACCTCATTTCCCAAACTGGAAGATTCTGGAAATAAAGTGTGCACAAGCTGCGTGAGTTTATGAAGTCTTTATATTAGGGAAACAAACTGGCTGATCTTCTAGTCTGGGGGGATTAGGGGGGTTCTATATTTTTATATATTATAATATTGTGATACAGCATTTGTAGTTTCTATATCCCATTATCCCCTATCAGTCAAAGAGCAGCCTTACTATCCTAATGATATGCCAAAGAAGGATGGCATAAATCCTGTCGCTTATGTGAAGGGATGGTCGACCTCACTCCTGGCTTAAGGTTTTCTTTGTCTGCTTTTTCTCAGGACCCTGCTAAATTTCTCTGCTAAAGACAAACTTGAGCCTCAGTAAAGCTGCACAGGGATTTTCCAGTCTCTCTAGTTACGGTTAGAAAATGTCCATATCTTGGAAAAAGTCCATTAGCTCCGTAGGAAAGCAGTTGTGCAGGATCAAGCCTCATCCTTACTGTCTTTATTAAGCTAAGGTGACCTTAAAGACAGGATGCTAGCTGTATTCCCTCAGGAGTGCCCTTGCCGTCAGGGAATTCCTAGAGAACTTGACGACCTGGGTGTCCAGTTGCTTCGTCCCACACGCGTTTGTTTTTGATGCCTTTCGTCAAGCGCACCTAATATACTTTTTTTCTGTTTTAATTTTGGCGGAAAGAGGGGAATTTTAAAAGCTGTCTTTGTTAAAATAATCACCATATAATCCCTAAATAATGCTAAGAGCATGGAGATTGATATAATGTATTATTAATATAAAGGCAACAGCAGAAAGATGTATTAGAAGATTCAGGAACTGTACAGAGATGTACCCTCACATACCACAAAGAAACTACAGACATAGTGGAGGCGACGTTAAATGAAAAGAAAACCTCTTTTAGCCTCATAAGTATATACAAAGAATCAATTTTATTGCTGTTATACCTTACAAAAAAGTACTCCCTCTCCCTCGAATTTCCCCATCCACTTACATCTTATATTTACATTTCAAAAGTAATAGGCAGAGTCAGATCTAAGATTAAAAGAACAAGATTGGGGCCAACAGCTTTTAGCTAGTTCTATTTCCAGGGAAATAAATTTCACTTGTTGAAAGCTGGGATCCTACATGTCAGGTATTTGAGAAATTTTGTTTGATATTACCTCCCTTCACACTTTTGTCTTTCCAAGTTGGTACTGGGAGTTAAGGCCCTAATTCCTATGAACGTGGTAATCCAACACCACTCTGGAGACCCAGAATGTTACAGGGTCTTGTATCAGCAAGAGAAATGTCCATTAGAGAGACTTCTTGCTAGAAGCAATTAGCTTAAAGAGGAACAGCTTGAAGCATATACTAAGATCTTTTCTTGCAAGAACCTCCCATTTCATAAAGATAGAGTTTAAACTTGAAAAGTGCCTGAAAGCTTTTAGGGGCTTGTACAAAATGAACCAAATCATTTCCTGCCTGCCCATTATTAAATCACATCATTTAAAAAAACAACAAAAAAAAAACCTTTTACTCACAGAAACTTAATTTGAATAAACACGATAATACTGTTTTGCAGGTGACATTTAAAGGCCTTTCAAATGCTGGGAAATAAAACATCAAGAGGATTAGCAAGTCTTTTGGTGTCTCTCAAGTACAAACACATCAGCTTCACTAATATGAAAGCATTTAGTTTAAGAAAAAAAAAAGATTGATATCAAAGTATCTTATCACCGTGGGAGGCTGGAATGGAAATTGTTGAACGGAAACAGAATAGGCCTTCCTGCATTCATTTCTGCAGTGCCTGTGTCAGGGGAATTCATGTTGTGCAAAAAAACCAGACTGAAATCATTTGATGTGACAGGTGCATGAGCTTCTGCAGATCTGAAGGGATCTCTACAGATTAAAGTATTTGGAGAAAACACAAATTAAAAGAAAGTGTAGAGCTTTCATTTATACACAATACAAAAAATACAGTGGCTTTGACTGCATATAATGCACAGGGGTAATGCATGAAATTATGCATTATTTCTGGCAGATATGGTTATTGAAATATTCACTCCTTCGAAATAATAGGATAATTAAACATTTTTTAAAAGAAGATACAGGCATTTATTAGGGTGTCAGTAATTCACTTTTAGTAAAATTTCTTCTCACATTCCTAGGATGGGTCTGAATAAAAATGGAAAATTGTAACTTAATTTGGTTAAGTGTGATAATACTCTCTGTGGAACCAGACAGGATATGCATGTCATAGATGATTGACCAAATGGATATACCACAAGGGAGCATGGCTTGGCTTTAGAAGACATTAGAACATATATGCTTCCTTTCTGACTACTGGCTTTCCAATGTCAGACAAAGAAAGGGTTAGTTCTAACTCTAAGACATCCGAGACCTAAGACGGATTCTGGCCACAAGGTGAAGTCATTCATGTGCAATAGCCCCTCTACCTAACAAGTTCCAAGGGTGATAAAGGAGATATGCAAACAATACCCATACACATATTTAGAAATGTAAAGGTTACAGAATAAAAAATACAAAGTCATGTTGATACTGTGTCATTTCTGGAGGGTATGCTCCTATGAATAACCACCAAATCAAAACATGATGTGGAAGATGACAGACTTATCAGAACACGTTAAAATGTGCAAGATTCATGACAGCAGCCGGAAAGTTCAGGAGATTTTTCTATAGTCCTCAGCTGTTGAAAATTATTGTGAGATAGGCACAGGTCAGCCAATTTGAATATTTAGAGATGTTCATAAATGGATGATGTCATGAGTACTATACTATACAGTAAAAGTCATTGAGTCTTGGTCAGAAATATTGTTGCTTGCTATCCTGCCTGGAAAAAGCTTTAATTGGAGCTACTTCAGTCTGTCCTTCTACATAAGCCTAATTACCTCTTTTTCATACATACAGAGAAAGAGGCGAGAAGGACTGCAAAACAAGACAGCCATAAATTAAAGTATCCCTTGATAGAAAATGTTCTGGCAATCATTTTCTATTTGGACAGCAGTGCTGGATTAAACTATCTGAAAGTTAAAGGTGATTAGTCCTTGAGAGATTAGAAACAGAGGTTTTACTAGTGGCAGTTTTGGTTGTCTTTTACAATATACTTTATATCGAACCACTGCTGCCGATAGCGCTTGATGAGCCAGACTGTGAGATGAGAGACAGTGAACTGGGACCTTTTTCCCTTCTCTCAATCCACTGCAATCGGCCGCTCAGAAATACTCTCTGTTCACTGAGATACAAATGTGACATGTGGGAATAAACAGAGTGGCTTGCAACTCCTTTTTCCTCCCTCAGCTGGCTTTTGGGGCCAGCCTGTTAATCTCCATTTTTCCATAGCAATTATGAGTGGGAAGAGTGTTTCTAAGATCTGACTTAAGAATTTTCCAAGCTTCAACTCATATGTATTTTGAGGGACATAAGGTAAATTTTCATTGTGAAAAAGAGAGAGATCTGAGAATTGTGATGTCAAGCCCAGGCATAATATAAATCCAAAAATGCTTTGTGCTACAAGGTATGCTGATGAGCAACTGTAAGGAAAATCCTTCGATTCTGATCCTTTTTTCCTGCCTTTTCCAGTTTCAAACCTACTGCCTATTCCTCCTCCTCTCTTTTCATTTCCTCCCTAACCTTCAAGCTAACAATAGCTTCCTTTTCTGTCAAAATCCAGGTCGTGAAGGGATAAATCAGAGATACACTCTTGCATCATATAATTCTGCTAGGAACTGGGAGGCAAACATACAATGCATAGCAGGAATTTTAAACCATACATGGACATTGCATGTCCAGGGACAAGGTAAGACAATGGATGAACAGCAGTATGTAACATAAAATGATGCTTAATCTGCTTCAGGACTATTAGTGATATCTCTTCTGTTCTTCCATATCCAAACCACTTCACTGTAGTATTCATTTCCCTCATATTTTACATTATCTACCTTTTATATTTGTGTTACTGCAGTTTTCTTTCAAGCTCCATGAGACACACAAATTTCATTAGAGATAACTCTAAAAAAATTGTCCAGCAGAAGTCCACGACTTAGCATTCTGTTAGCAACAAGGCAGGAGAAAAGCACTGAACGGCATGCCAAAGCAACTAGTATTTTTTACTCCCTTCTTTTTTCCCAAACCGTCAAATGTTTTGGTTTGGCGGAACACAGTGAGCAAGACCTAGTGAACACCAGCCTGGAGAAAGTAAGCCTCGAGAATTATCCCTAAATATAGCCTTAATAGCTTAGATACCTTCCTACTTCACATATTCATTTTCCATGCATCTTATCAACTATATTTGGTCATATATAATTCTCTGTGCATTCAGATTATCATCTTTTACAGCAGCCATATTACTCATATAACTTCAGTGAAATCTCTCATGGTTGTGTTCCTACTATAGCTTAACCTAACTGGTGCTTATCAAAAACCTGATTTTGAAACAATGTTAGCATACAGTTTGCACCTATCAGCTTAATAAGTTATCACATTTTCTTTTCCTGTTTTTAAGACAAGGTCACTATTAGGAGCTGGCTATTGTGTATCAGCATATATAGACATTATATACTTCAGTGAAGCTAAAATCTTCAGGGCCTCATTTTCCCTCTTTGCTATTTTTTTTTTTAAAATACAAAACTAAACATCTCTTAATATGGCTAATGGTAGCTAAAAGTAATTGCCATCTTGAAGAGAGGGAGCTGTATCTTCCAGCACTGATAAAATGCCACCCCAGGCCTCCATTTAGTTAGCTGATTGATACAGCCATTTTAAGGTCATTGTGTTAGATATTCCTACAAACAGTGGATCTATACTGAGAGTCTGACTTAGGGGCTGACTTACACGCTGCTTAATCCTTATCACAGAACCATGCTTAATTTCTATAAGTGCAAAACATATTTTCTGTTAATTAAAAATAAAACCAATGACACTTGAGAAATGACTTTTTCAATAAAGGGCAAGTTAAAACAGGCTTCCATTTATGGCCTTTTTCTCAATCCACTTATGGTGCCACCTCTCCCTATTTTATCACAAACAGTAAGTGAAAGTAACTTCCTAAGCCATCACTCTTCAGCCAACTTCTCTGGGACCTCACTCCTGCTTAAGCTTTGAAATCAGCTTGATTTCTCCTAGCTCTTTAGTTATGGTGAAGTTGAGCGTGTTGAATATTTTCACTAACCACCCTTCAAAAATATGTGTACTTGTTAGGGTTTTCGGAGAAATCTCATTGTCTGAAGTTGGAGGAACTTTGCTCCTGGATGCCAAACTCAACTGCAGACTCCTAACTAGAGAGCCCTACTGCCTTTCTGTCCGTCTCCTTTCTTGAGGGCTAATGATAAAGGTCAAGATTGAGGCTTCAAAAGCAACTGCTGATTCAAAACAAAAGGTTTTCTTCAAAAACATGGAAGTAAAACTGATATCCTCTCTTATCCTATCTGAACAGTTCTCAATGTTAAATTTAATGCAAATCTGCAAATAGTTTCAATCTTCCTAAAATTTGTCTTTTTGGTAAATTTAGTGTTCCATAACAACAATAACAAAATTGCCCACCTTTAATCTTCACACAATAACTCCCTTGGAGATTTTTTGCAAGGTGAGAAATTATCTAATATTAACTAGAGATAAGATATAAGTTACAATGAATATTTTGAATGAATAACACCCTAAAGTGTTGTCTAAACATACTCATGATTTAAGGGTAATGTTATGCACTGCTATCAGAAAAAAGAAAAAACGGCATTTAAATGGAGTAAATCCAAGTGAAAAGCTCTGCCTAAATCTTGCTTTTGAATGCTTTCCCACCTCTTGGGCTAATTAAAATTAACAAGGGGAGCTATTGCTGACCCCCTGCACACAGCCAGCTGAAACAGCCAAAGCAGCTTAGTCAACACAGGGGATCAGAGTGCAACAGCAATGAACCTGAAGCAGCTTGTTCGAGAAAGATTCAAGAGCTAATGAACACCTCTCTACAGCTTCAAAAAGATCTGTTTGTATGTCTGAGATGCGATTAAGATCTAGTATCTCTAGCAGAGCTGGAGGTATGACAGGGTAAGAATGAGAATGAAGTGCTTCAAGTTTATTAGATACTAACAAAACCTACTGAGTCACACAGATAGTCTTCAATAAGGGGAACGCCTAATAATGGAGGACAGCAAAAAAATGCCATGTGTTAATTTCAGAGTGTTTTAAGGCATTAACTAATCATTTTTCGCATCAGATCTAGAAGGAGAAACAACATATAAAGTTAGGTTGACTCAGCAAGGTCATACAATACGCATAAATGGTTACAGCAAGCACAGAATTAAGTCAGAGACTGCCTTATGCAAAAGACATGCTTCACTTTTTCTCTTAAAGCAGAACACCGTTTCAGCTAGTGAAATTCAAATGCTTTTGCTGAGTTGACTCTTCTAGGGAACCTCAAATCTGGCCATCCACAGATGGATGCAAGGCAGAAGCCAATAAAAACAGAGTTATGAGGTCAGTGAGAGATGTAAAAATACGAAACCCATGAAGAACTGACTCGATGTTAGATTTTTCATTCCTTACGTTTCTTCCTTTGACAGGCTATTTGACTTTTCAGAGGAAATACAGTACTATTAATTGCATCTTCACTAAATGTCACTCAGAATGCTTTCAACTCTTACCTTTATGCCCAATACAGATTTGATGTGTGTGTGTGTGTGTGTGTGCTTGAAGCTTCTTTAAAAGCAAAACAAAGTATGCTATCTGTGCCTGTAATGCTTTCTCTGAGAACTCCTTCATCTCCCTGTTAAGGAAATCTCTTTTAGAACTAGTAAAGTTTTCACACTGGTATCGCTGTTAGCTGCTCAGTGGAAGAAATGTTCAAAAGGACTTAGCTGCATGGTCTCCATATTGCAGCCCAGCATGGTGAGAATTGTAGAACATACCAGCTGGTGCCAGGATCCACTTCATATACATCACAAGGGATTTTATTTTGGACCAGCTCCAGCGTGGTGTAGAACTAGACTAAGCCTAGCAGTTGGAGTGAATTAGGTGTGCACCTTCCAACTCTAGTTGCCTCTTAAAGGACATGTGCTGTACCTAAGCACAGCACATAGGGACAGTTAGGAAATTTGCTTCCAAAATAAGCTCCTGATCTGAACTAAAATGCTAATGTAAACACATCCTGTGAAGTATAAGAGCAAACTTAAAAAATGAAACAAATAAACAAAAAAAATCAAAAAACCCCAGCCAAACTGTCAGTCTTCAAATGTATAAAATAGATTGTGATCTGCAGAGAGAGAGCAAGTACAGGTCTGTCTGTGCTCTCAGCATTTAACTAGATAGAAAAATTTACTGAATTGAACATTTCATGGAAGTTTACAATAAATAAGAGGTTATTTTTCTCTTTCCTTTGTTTACCTTTGTCTCCCATGCTCCTTATTCAGGTCTCCCTGGTAAACGTATAAGAAATGAGGTTGAGACCTTTTCGTCTTATTCTGAAAACGAATTTATCAGGAAAGGTTGAATGATTCAGTGAAAACAATCTTATCGTGAATTTCAAATGGAGTGTTTTCTAACTACTTCAGATCACGATTAGTGACTACAGAAAACAGGATTAAAGAAAAACAGGCCTTAAGATGGAAGAATTTAGAAGTGATGTGATTGCTCTGCGGTCACTGTAACTGCAGATATTTTTCTGTGGATGCTTTAAAATATGTTGTTAAAAGGTTAAATTATGTATAACCCATATAATATGCCACGGGCTCTAGTTTCCTAAATAGGGCAGCTCTGTCTTTTGTGAGGAGAGGCAAATCTTGGGGCAAGAGCTGTTCCTTTAAAAGCCGCCTTATTTAAATCACCAATGTCTAAAAAAATACCTCTCAAGGGCCTATTTTTCAAAACTAATTTTGGAAAATGTACTGTTTTGAGGCATAGTTGCCTCTAGCTAAATGCTTGTTGCTGGGAATATCTCAGCCAGAACCACGTAGTTAAGATACAGCTATTCAGCTGGCTGGATTGCGTCTTGTAATTGCTCTACTTGTGTTATATAAATTTGTGTCTGTATAACATGCAACAGTTCTAGTTCTTCTGTGATGCCCCTGCTTTCCACCACAAGCTTCAAAAAGCCAGAAGGAATTTTGTTCAGCACAGGCTGTCCTTCTGCTGTCAAGTACAATATCAACAGAGGCACCAGTAACGGCCATGGCTGGTGTTTGCAAATTGCAATATCTGCCCTGTTGGCACCACTGTTGAGCTGAGTTCTTGTGCACCTCTTGGTTAGAATGGGACCGTTCCGTTTTACTGCATGTGCTTTAGCACAAGTGGTCTTTTCTTTAGACATCATGAAGTACCTTTTGTACTGGCTTCTAGACGTAGAAACTTTCAGGGAAAGAAATATTCTTGGAGTCAGAAATATTTGAGGGTTGCCTTAGTTCCAAAACCTGGGATGAAAAGTTTTCCTTTGAAAACTTATAGTCTGTCTGCATTCTCTCTATAAATCTGTTTTCTTTACTTCTCTTGAAATAGACTCCCACAGGCACAACCTCCCACAGAGCAGAGAAGACCGAGTATTTCAAGTAATACTATCCAACACCTCAGTCTGGTCTTTGGAAAGAACACTCAAGAAACAAGCTGCAATCCTGACTCCAGGATAGCTCTTTTGGACATAGGATTAAGCACATCTATAGATCTACAAAACCATTTTCTAAATATACACACACAAAAAATATATCTATACACACACACATATATAGAGTGAGAGATCATACTAACTGCAACGGTGACTTTGCAGAAAGTCAATCTTTCCTTCCAGAGGTAGTTTAGCATTCAGAAGCATTCAAATAATAAAAGTAAGCACACATTTCTTCATGTCTAGATAGCTTTCTTCATATATCGATAACTCAACACAGAGCAGGTGCAGGATTTGCAAATAGCTAAAGTAGAATTCAGTGTTTAACAAGTCTTTCAAATTTGCAGACATTTTCCTACATCATTTGACTGCTCTCTTCTTGAACTAAAAGATAATTTAAACTCTCTGGTTGATAGAAATGTTGACTTTGACTCCCTCCCCACACGCTCAGGTAACTCCATCTCTTTTAATTCGTATAAACGTATTTCACAACCTCTTTCCTTAGAAATATATCCTGTTTAATGTGAGGTCTTTCAGTATCGTCATTCCCACTCATAATAAAGTTGTTACCACTTCATGCCTGCTGAGGAAGCCTTTCAAACCCCTGTGCTGGCCGTGTTCTTTCTTCCAGCTTCTCCAGTCCAAAGGCTCTAGCCCCGTGTTCCTCATAACGCTTTTGAGTATTCGGCTGGTATTTCACTTCAACACATCCTCCATCCCACTTCTTATTTCCATAATTCACTTAAGTCTTAAAGAAAACACTTAGCATTTGTGTCCATACCTAATTTATTTTAGCTCATTATTCAGATTTAAAATGTTGCACGTTTTCTTCTCCCCTCCCCCCCTTTTTAAAAACACTCCATAGACAATTAAACATTTGCATAGCTTACATGGAAGAACAATTTGGCAACTCCATCAGATGTAATGACTGAATATTTTAAAACAGTTGCTATTGCCTAAGTAATTACATTGAGCTTGGTACAGTTCTGAGCTAATTAGGACTCCTTCTGCTGTTCAGCTTAAATGAAAGACCAATGGAGAGAAAATAAAAACATAAACACACTGTCAAGGAAGGGATATTGGTAGGACAAACAGCTTTCTTGCCTAAGTTATGGCAAGAAAGATCCTCTTTAGACAACAGAGCCTAGTAAAAGGTTTTTTTTTTTAAATGGTTTTGAGAGATTGCCTGGGAAAATTTAGATTTACCTGAAGAAAAAACGGTTAGAGATTGCCTGGGGAAATTTTCCCTTCTCCTCTGCTGGAGGTCTTTAAGAAAAGGTTAGAAAGCCACATCAGGAATGACACAGCTGTACAGAACAGCACTGGGGCAAGGGGATGGACTTGGCCTGTGAAAAACCAATGGATCTTCAGCACCTTAATGTTTGATTCAAGAAAATTGTAACACCCCACAAAAGGGAATATTGCATGGTAATCCATAAGAGATTAAGGGATCAGTAAGCAATTGATATCCCAGTGCATTACACCTTTCTGCTGATGGGCCTGAAAGCAAGAGCTATCTAGGGAAGAGGCAGCAAAAGATAGACAAAAGTGGGCTTCAAATGGCACCACATTTGGTGACCTGATCTGCCCAGTCTTATCTAGTTTTAGGAGTATCCGCGCTGTCTTGAAACCTCACATCTCCACATCCACGGCACTAGGTCTGCTAGCCTCAAACGAGGTTTCAGTTAGTAATTATTGGTAACAGTCTTCTGGGCAGAACTGGCTGTGCACATTTGCGCTCTCAGGGTAGGTCTCCCAGCAAGTGTCCGAGGAGATGACTCGGAAAGCGACTTTGTGCCCTCTGCTCTGCTGTCAAGCACTCAGCACTTCAGGCCTGCAGCGCTTTCAGGCCCCTCTGCTCAGTACTGCTTGCTAGAGCCCCAGAGCAGAAGTTTCATAAATGCTGCTATTCCAGGACATTCAAGAAAGAACATCTGCTTAGATTAAGCTGCAGCCATTTGAGTTGCCAGGAAAACCCTTATTCACAGTTCACTGCATGACTCGAGATACATTCGCAGCAACTTGTTTGGAAAAAGCAGTGTAAAGACTGCAGCACTCACTGGTATTTCCTCTACACTACCTGTTAGCACTTTGCAAATAGCACGACAGAGTGACTAGATGGATGTTACAGTAATGAGGGAAGAGTTATAGGAATTAGGCTTAAAAATAATTAAACTCTACAGTTCCAGGGCTTTCTGTGGAAGATTACCTGTACAGTAAGAAAAAAAAAATTAATCTCCAGCCACATGCAGATTAATATCAACACAATATCCTATGATGCTTTGTGAGAGGTCTGCTCAAAATGAACATTAATTTGAAATAGCGTTCTGTAGGTACAGTTATAAAGGGAAGTAGGTTAATAAGAAGATGAATTGTTTTATTCTATATCACATGAATATAGAGAGAGCTTTGAAGAGTAATCATACTCTACATGGCTTGTTTCAGTTTGGAGTTAGCTCTACTGAATAAGATCCTAAAGAGTCTGACTCTCTCCTCCAGCAGAACTATCCAAGAATGTCACTGCCGATTTAAAACACACACACACACTCCTGTATAAGTGAACATAGTGCAAACATCCTTGAATCCAACAGTACAGCATTTTGAAGTATATGTTTTCCTTTGCAGCTGGCTATCAAATAAACTTTATGCCAGGGTTCAATGTAGCAGCTTCATGTGATTCCTAACTCTAAATACTGTGGTATAGAAGAATGCGTTTTCACCCATAAATTTTAGGCAGAAATTGAAAGGAAAAAGACTTGATAATGTCCTGCAAGTAAATGCTATTTCTAGACCTCATCTGTGTACACCTGGACAAAATACACAGTGTCTGTTTATCTAAGGACTGCATGGATCCATGCATCAAGCGGGAAGCATCTTGCTCTCAGTGGCATATAACCTAATGAAAGCCATGTAGTTTTGTTAAATAGGAACAGAAATTTGAACGCAAGTAAAAAACATTAGTCCCATGGAGTAGGAAAGCCACCAAACTGTTAACTGTTCACGTCTGCCCATGAATGAACTCGTACTGTGTTGTGTTGGTATGAAAGGCCTTCAAGCTTGCCACAGCTTTGAGGTGGATACAGCCAAGCCTTTTTCACTGCAAATCATTCAGAGAGACCAAAAAGGCTTTTAAACTCAGAAACCAGATTTTATTAGAGTACGAAGTGAAGGAAAATATTAAATGGGAAATAATTCAGTAAGACTAAAGAGAGAATAAACAAAATTTGTGATCATCTCTCCTATGCGCTGGAGCCAGAGAGGTCCCTTTTTTCAGGCTTGTGTTTTTTTAAACCAGGAGAGCAGCTCAGCTGCAGAAAGTTCTTCGGTGCCCGCTCCCTCCACAAGCGGCTGGCTCCCAGCTTTTTGCTGTCACTCCCTCTTACCACACTTTATGGGCTACAGCTTTTCTTCTCCTGGGCATATTCAGCATACGAGTTCACCCTGACCCATTCCCTCTCTTCCTTAGAGGGGCATAACAAGCAAACATACTACTGCTGCATGCACAGCTATACCAGGGAAGCCAGATGTCATCCATCCTCTTCCCTAATCTGCAATTCCTGCACCTTTGCCACGATGCCAGGAACTACGAGCTTGCAGCATTACACTCAATCTCACCAACCCCAGGGCAGATGTAATGAGTCTGGAGGAAACCTGAGCATTACAGGAAACTTGAGTTTTCCCCTCCTTTTGGGCTTTGAACTTTGCTCTTATAGGTAGTAGGATAAGCTATCAAATAAGTGCAGTATTTGGTTTCAAATGGGTTGGCTTCACCTATCCCTTAAATTTAGTAATGTGCTCTAGCGAGGCAAAAGAAGAATAAGCTCCTTAAAGGAACACAATTACATTAATGATTCTTTATACTTCCTAAATAGTTATATCATTATTTGTATGACCAAATTAGGGTTTCACACAGAAATAATTTAGACACCAGAATTTCTCCAAAGTGGTAAGTGGCATTTCCTGGAGCTTTCTAACTTTTCTTCCAGGGAAGAAAAGTTCAGGCCTTAACCTAGATAGCATGTAAAATCTGTAAAGCAGCCAGTAACAAAGCAGTTGTGGGGGGACAAAATACCCCAAACTGTTCTCATCAACATATTTAGTAGTGAATTTGTTTCTGAAAACTATAGCTCCTGTGGCTACCACTGAATCAACAAGCAGAGTACTGGAAAATATTGACTAGTCTTACGACTTTGTCATAATTTTTTTTTCCAAATATTTCACTGTAAATTAAGATTGCTATAAAAGTATCACAGTCATATTGATCACAGCAATCTACATATATATTTATAAAAACCTGAAACACTGAGTACTTATGTTCAGTTTCTCAGGATATCACATACCGCAGGATATCATATTTCAGGCATCTAAATCAAAATGTGTATGTTAGGAACTGAAATGTCAGACATGCTAAATCTCTTTTTGATTAAATCAGAAGTTGTCTGGTTGCTTGCCTACAGCAGATATTTAGGCCTGAAAATTATTGCTGAAGTTTGAAATAAAATGCTTTATTAGGCTGAAATTAGAATTTAAAGACAAGATTTATTTTTAAGCGCACTCAAATTTAAAGAAGTTAGAGGGTTTAAAATTTTGCTAAGTTTCCCGAGCTTCTGAAGGAGAAAATTTGACTTTCTGGTAAAGTTATGCTTTTTATCTATGTATTTCCCAGCCTCTACCAATAATTAAAACACTATGTATACAAAGTTAATAACAAAAGAATGTAGAGACAATCTTAGTATGTCTTAGCCAAAATAGCATCTGAACTGGAAATGCATCTGTTTTCTGTTGCATATACCTTCATAATATTGTGCCACTTAACAGTGCTAATTGCTAGTAGGCTGTGCCTGCAAAGCACAAACCCATTACCTGCAAAGCATCCTTTGAAATTTATGTTCAAATATTTTCTGCTCCACAGAGCCGTTTCATTTCAGCCAAAGCAAGCTCCCCACCCCCAGCATACTCCTCTATGTAACACATACTGCAGTTGCTTGGATTGAACACGTATTGAACCCCAGTCGTTTTTCTAAAGGTAGTGGTAGAAAGACAATTCTCTTGCATAAAAGGCAAGCAGAGATGGAAACTTTTTAATGTGGCTTCTGGAAGTTCCTTTGTTTGACAATTCCCTAGGTGGTTCTCGTTATCTCCTTCATGAAACGTTAACCCTCAGTTTCAAGGTGAAAAAGAGAGTGATAAAAATTCCCTACCTTCAGAAAAATAAATCCAGTGCGAGACTGACCACTTTCTGAATGACCAAAATCTACTTGCTTTAAAGGGGAGCTTTGCATCCACATTTTATCTGCCACGTTATACTATGCCCCTCAGCATTATGGTTGAGCCCCTAGCGCAGGGGATGCTGTGACCCATGTGTTTTCAACCCTTCCAAGCCACCAGCTTTGTTTACACTACACAAGAAAAGTGTATCTGAAGTACAGTGCGACCTTGATAAGCACATATGACCTTTTAAAAACAATTTTTGTATTCTACTCCTAAAAAAAGAAACAAAAAACATTGCCAGTTCCATTAGTTTTCAACACCTGCTGCATTGGCCCCAGGTTGTAGTCCTATGATTTTTCCTTCTAGGAGGATTTAGGTGAGGCTTTTAAAATACCATCAGAAATTAAGTCGTTTCACATCACCGAAACGCAAGGGGAGGGGGAAAACAAACACAGTCCCCTCCCCCAAGCTTCCCACAACATAAATCTTCTGTACTTATGCAAAACCTGTGACAGGCACATTAGTGACATAGAAATAGCCTTTGCACTTACTTGTCTTGTCCCCTGGCGCTGGAAGATGGGATCAGTGCTATTCATAGGACTAGATCAGGTTAAGTTCTGGTTAATGTTATTCTGCAGTCATTAGCAGATGTTGCAGGCTTCAAGGAAGGAAAAGCACATCTAAACATGCTATGTAAACATGAAAATAAAGAGAAAACAATAAGCTACTAGCTAAACATTATGGAGTTGCTGATCACTAACTGGTGACTGCGAGAAGGGAGAACCAATACGTTCTTAACAGTCAGCAAATACCTTTTGCAGTTGCTTTATTGTAACTATGGGATGATATGGGTTGGAATGGACCTCTGGAGCTGATGTGGTCCACTCCCCCAGTTCAGAGCAGGACCAGCTTAGATCCGGTTGCTCAGGTTTTGAATATATCTAAGCAAGTACAGCAGTCAAAAGCATTCTTTATCCTTTGACCTTCTTCCTTCTGACCAGATTCCCACACTAATTTTTCCTCCTTACGTTTTCCTTTTACTGCAGCCATAAAATAAATATGACACCACTGATCCTACTGTTCCTTCATAATCCCCCTCCCACATTACTTCCATCATTGAACTTGGTTAGTTTTGACTTTTTCCTTTCTTAATATGTAAATATTGCGGAGTTTTGCAGCTTCTTATCTCAAAGGATATAGCTGTATATATGTATACATTACTTGTAGGTACTTGCTCTATTAAAAGGTCTCCCCATTTTCCTTTTCCAGCCTACTATTCCTTGGGCTTTGTGGAAAACTAGAGAGAAGAAGGTGATTGCACATCTCACTGAGTTCATGCAGCTCAGAAAAACTTCTGGAATAGAGTAACACAGGCAGAGAAACTGCAGCAGGAGTGAAGCCTGGGAAACTCTTGAACAGTATCATGCACACCAAAAACAAAGCCTCATGGTCACATCCTCTCTTCTTTCCAAGACAGTGCCACATCCAGTACTCTCTGTCACACGGACAATCCCTTCCTCTCTGACGAATACTGTGGGTCTGTGGGTTGCTTCTCCCTGCCCCACCTCTGCCCAGAAATAACATTCCAAAATCTGCTGTGGAATTACAGGATTGGATTGCTTGAGGCACAAAAATCAGTATGCACGTTATCTGGATTATGCAGCACTGTTTGCAGATAACACTGGAGACAAGTACCTACTGAACCAAGGTATGAAGGTCTCAGGCAGCTACGCTTCTGCTAGCTCAACTTGCAGTGAACAGAGGTAGATGTATTTTTATATTTTTGCTTTGGAGTCTTTATCATGTGAGATTCCAAGTGCTTTTAAGACTTTAAAAAGTCAATAAAAATCCAAAGCATTTTAGCTGATGAGATGCGTTGAGAACATCACAGATGAAAGCCCAAGAAGATAAATCCATAAATGAGGTCATCGTTTGCAAGGATGGAGGAAAATACAGTTCAGTAAATGTACATAGCTCAAAGGCTAACAACACATCCTCATTATCTCCTTCTCTTTGACAAATATTGGCAATATGTCCAAGAAACATCAACATGAAGGAGCCAAATAATTGGTTATTAGTAAAACAACATAAGTATGGGGTGGGGAGAGAAAGAGAAAAGGCAAAGCCAGAGTATATATGCCGTAGATATAGTTTTGGCCTACCGGAAGTTAAATTTGCAACGGTAGCAGTTACACTACACATTTTTGGGATTGCCAGGAGACAAAACATACCCCAAACCCAATAACTATTTGTTTTGGTTTTGAGTTGAGATTTCACAGTAATATTTTCCAAAACTCATGTAACTGGATTAGTGCTGAACAAAAACAACTTTCACTTACCCTTTTGTGTGTAATCAAACCTCAGCTATAGTTTTTCAATGAGATAGTCAGTCAATGAGATAGTCAGTCACATTGTCAGCTGACACGTCAGAGAGATGTATACCATAATTTGTTTAGTTGTGGAACTTCCAACAAAAATGAAAGTTTTTTTAAAGCGATTTCACTAGCTAGTCTGAGCCTAGCTTTCTTCATGGAAGCATACCACAGGGCATCACATTTGTTAAAGCTACCCCTGCACAGAACTGAAATTTTTTGGTAAGTGTCATCAGTTTTCATAGGTTCAATGCAACCCTGTCCTTCCGTCTCAAGCCATGACTTTGTGTGGGAAGAACAATGAAAAAGGAATGAAATAAAAATGAAAAAGAAATTAGCAATACTAAAGATGTGTTGCCATTCCAAAGTACATTTTTTTTCCAGGGATTTGTACACCTCTCAAGATCTGATGATTGATTGAAATCAATCTGAGTTTTAGCATCAGATTACTCTGACAACCTAAGGTTGCCTACTTCAAGTAGAACAGGAGTGACAGGACTAGAGATTCACATCTATAGAAGCAGTATCTGATTTCAGCTGCGTGTTAAAGGTTATTCTTTATCAGGACCGATGGTTCTACAATGCAAAGGAAGATCAAGCAAGATATGGTCCCTTCCCACCAATTACTTGGAGTGCCTCAGTATTCACTCTGAATGCTCAATGCTTTTGGAAAGTTAGTTCCTTTGAAACCTATGAAATTGGTTACTCAGAAATCACCAGTTGCTTTAAAAATTTAGGGATTTTGAAAAAGGATCCTTGTTACTAATCAAATAAGGTTGTACTTTTGGGATCAGACTCTTGCTTAGCTTCATCCTCAAACCCTTACACACATCTGCCATAATACCAGTTCAAGGACTGTCTGAGTAAAAATCCAGTTTTACTTATTTAGATGAATGACTGTATTACCCTACAGAAATAGGGGAACCCTACTGAAGTAGGGATAGAAGTTATAGGACCCTTTTCCATTAAAATAAACATGCTTTAAGTAAAACCAAGAATTTTCCAGTTCATTCTGCTTTTAACACTTTCCTACTTTTAATCCTCTGTTTATTGCTACAAATTTCACCCTTAAATTTCTGTAATCCCTTTTTACCACCCTGTTTGAAGCTGGCAGGGGAATTTTCTGATGGTGGCAGAAACAAGATCAATAGAGAAGGCAACGTGTATCTACCTGTTATCTCTCCACACCACTCTGTTTCACGAGCAACATATATTCCAGAGAACCCCAAAATGCTGCAAGTGAGTGCTTTATACAGCTTTATACTCTGTGGACAGCTAGGAGACAAAACGGTGCCTTTTCCTCTCATAAGGCAGCTATGCTTTCCCATGCATAGCTCTCTCCTACAGGTGCCAGGGTGCAAAGTGCCAGAGAGCAGAACTGCTAAGGCATTGCTGGCAACCTTTGAAGGAGAAACCATGCCACTGCCAGTTCTACAATCTTTCCGTAGACAGTAATGCCTTAGTACCATGATATATCTAATACGTATAACTCCTTATATACAAAACCTTAATTCATATATATGCACCATATATGCACCTGAACCACAGCTATAACATACATAGCAGGAGAGCAGAATTAGCCAGCATCAGCTGAAGAAGAAATATTCGACCAAGAGGTTTAACAGGTAGTAATCCATCCCATGTTACCTCTGGCTGATGAACTAATGAATAGCCTGTCTTCTTAGGGAGGTCAGAGAGCCTCCTGCAGATGGGGGGGGAGTAGCTCTGCCCTTTATTATGACTAGGCTTGAGAGCTGAGCTGGCAGCTAAAGAAACTCTCCTTTGCAGCTGCTCCTTTCCAAAGCCTTCACAACAGAGACCATCTTTCTGCAGTCCTCATAAATGTACTTGGCAAAGCAGTTTCAGGCCTGGAATAGCTGTTGCAGACCTTAATCTCCATATCCAAACCCACGAAGACAATATGCCACTAACCAACCAACCAACCAACCAGAAAAAAACCCACCCTCTAAGAGTTTCCCATTTTGTTTACACTAAAATGCTCCATGCGGGGGGGGGGGGGGGGGGGGGGAACCCAGAAAACAAAAAATCCCTCTATTGAAGCTGCCCTTTCATATCCAATTTTATGAGGGAAACTAATGCAAGCAACTTCTTATCCACTATTTCACTCCCCCACCTTCCGTGAACACCATACTAAATCTGTTCTGAAGTGCACAGTGGAGCCAGCTTTATTTCTATCCTTTAAATCTTTAGAATTAAAGTTGTCTTGCATTTAAGATACCTGCTCCTCACAGTATTAGTACAAAGTAGGCAGGACAGGAAAAATAAACAAGCAAGCTTGAAACTGGGGAAGGAACATAAACAGGTGAAGAAAACAGAACAGAAAGCAGAAAAAAGGCAGGAAGTAACACTGAATTGCAAGAACACGGAGAGAAAGGGTGAGAGGAAAACAGAAGTGGTTGAGGGGAAAAAAAAAAATGGTGAAACAGTGCATCCAGAAAGACACGAGGTTAACAACCTTTCCACATGTGAACAGGCAGGCAAAAGCTTGATTCAGTGAGAGAACTGATAAAGTAAGCAGTTAACAAGAAACTCATATACATCATTGAAGGTGGGCTATACTACCTCTGAAGGGCAATAGGACATTGTCCCCTATTCCACTACATGATTTTTATTTCTCCAAGAAGGGCACAAAGTACCTGGCAGGATGTGTCTTCCAAGAGGCAGCACCCTGAATGATCCAGAACCAAGAACATACAAAAAGGTGACACTGGAAAACTAAGTCAGTCTTCCAGTTACTGCAGGCAGCCTACCTGAGACAGGGAAGGAAACCCACTTTCCATGAGTGTTCTTGTCTTTGTCAGGGTAGCTAAGAAAGCAGCAATTTGAGTCATTCATTTTACTGATATCCTAAAGATCTCCCCAGCACTTTCAGTTGTCAGCAGCATGTCACATCAAATGAGGTGTTAGAGAAGGCTCCTGAGAACAGACTACCTCACAAGCAGGTGTTTGCTATTACCTTGATGCGTGCTTAGCAAGGAGGAGTTGCCCTTTTCCTCAGCTGCCCAAGATCTCAGAGTCTTTACTTCTAAACTGACCACAACCCACCTGTGAAAATAACAGCTTGTCAGTGCCTGCAGAAGGAGTACTCATAAGGGTAATCCAGTTGAAGTCTTAAGCTACGTCCTTTCAACACAAGGAGTTAAAAAGTCATACAAGTCTTACGTGCAGCAGTGACAAGCATTAAATAGCTGATATTGTAGAAGGCAGGAAATACATTGTGCTGAAGCTTTTTATCATGACCAAGGAAAATCATTTCCAACAGAAGCAGTGAGAGACAATCCAAGGTCTTGTGGTAAATGAAAAATTGATACAAAGCTCTGAGCCTAGATTTTAATGACTGCAGTTTTATTAGAGCTGTTAAGACCTACTGTTGTTCAGTGTGTCCCTAGAATAATTTTTCCATGAGCTTTGTGGGAATTAGACATCCATAAGCCTCTTTAACTTGAATGGAAATGATGTGGCAAAATTTTGTGCAACTCACAAAAATATATGCAGTCCTGCTCTGCAGAGCAGACCATGCTCTCTGCAGCCTTTTTCAGTCATTTTATACATTATTGAATAAATACCTTTCCAATAGTCTTCAACATTTAAGGCTTTTTCTGATACAAAGCTACTGTGTGCCCGTGAAAATCATGTAAGGCTCTTTCTGAGATCTGATCAGCAAAGACAGTGCACCAATGTTGTAAAAAGCATACACAGCTTTCATGCAAAACTGTATCTGCCCTCTAGAAGATACTAAGCCCTTCTTGATTTCATCCTTGTATCCAAAAAGCACTACCACTAGCTGAGTGCTTAAACCACCCTTTTAGCTGCGGTATTTTTGAAGGATTTTAAGACTCTCTGCTGAAGAGTCTTAAAAGTCTTTAAGACTCTCTAGTTTTAGCTCTCTGTGAAGCTAGAACTAAATAAAAAAGAGTAACTCCGAGACAGTCCCAGAATGGTCTGCAGACTGACTACCTCCGTGCTTGTGCTGAAAGATCAGAACAATCAAGTAAGCCCGAGCAGAGGGCAGGAGCGTGAGCAAGGGCAGGAGGCAGGCTGCCACGCTGCACAGGCGCCCTGCGACACCTGCGCCCTGGGCTGCCCGCTTCAGGGTGGGTTTCCTCCGTAGGCAGTGAAGGGAACCAAGGGTCTCCAAAGACCTCCAGTTGGTTTAATGACACTGTAGCCGACACACTGCGAGCCACACGATGCAAATTGTAAAGTGCTGAAGATCACTTGAGACAAGGTTCTTATGGAGGCGTTCTTCATAAAAGTTATAAAAACCTATTGCCAAGCTGTTTTCACTAAGAAATCATGGAGAAAATCCTACTTTCTCTCATTTTTTAAACTGCCCTCATCTTCCTCCATTAGCAAAATGATTCTCCCACTCTCTCCCTCTGGAAATGTTAGGAAAAAAGTAAGGTAGTGAAGAAATAATAGTATAATAGGTTAATAGTCACATTAACCTTTTATTTTTTTTCCTTGAGAAAGTGTAAAATGTGCATGTTCTCGAGTGAAAGACAATATTTAGCTTTTTGTTCATAAAACTTTCCTCAGTCCCTTATGCCACAGGAATAAGACTATTCAGAGTATTCAGAAGCCAAAAAACTCCAAAAACAGAGTTTTTCAAAATAAGATTGATTTTTTTCCAGATGAATCCAAATCTTCATTTCCATTTTTCAGTGGGAAAATGGGAATTCATTTCATGCTTTCCTCGTGAAATCTAGAATGAAATATATTTGAAACTTTTCCCTTCGACTTTTTCCCTTTCACAAAAAAAAAAAATCAGCAAAAAACAAATCCCCAGACTCATAAAACAACCTGAAATATGAATTGAATGAATGAGGAAAGCCCAAACACATTCCAGTCCCAGCGTTTTCAGCTCTTCATACCAAATATTCCACTGCTAGGTACACAGTTTTTTATCTGCAGAAAAACTATTGGATTTTCTCTTGAGCTGGTTGCCTGCATCTTATAAATATGGATTTGTTGTTTCTAAAGTGAGATACAAGCATAATTATTAATTCTAGGTTCTTGGTGCTTATCTTCTGCTCACCTTGCTTACAATTCAAGTCTCTCTAATACTCAGGAGCAATACTTTATCAACAAATGTGCTAAATAATGCTCAGAGTAAAAAAGGCAGTGATTTCAGTAGGTTATTATGTTTACTTTAAATCTTAATGTTAGTACATTAGGAACGTTAATAAAAAAATAGATGTTACTTTTTCAAAGTAATAGCTTTTGAAGAACATATCCTTCTCATTGAGCTAAACTTTTGTTAAAATCAAAGCTTGTATGGAAAAATAGGAACTGGGAACTGAATATTGTGAGAAGAGGCAGCATTTTTCTCTCCGAGTGAAACAGTTTGGAAATCACTTTGGATTGATGGACAAGGTTTCCAATTTTCAGGCTTTCACAACAGCCCTGAAGAGATCTGCAAAGACATTTTTCCAAAAAAAAAAAAAAAATCTCTGGTTTCTTTTTAAAGGCAAGATGGAAGAAGAAAGTGTTTGATTTTCTGACCACATAATTTAAAGAAATGGGTTCAAGTCATGAATTTCAGATTTAAGGTGCATTCAAATCTTGTTCAAAACACCTTGGAGATGTGAAGAATCCATGTTTCAGGTCATTCTGTTATAGGATTAGACTGATTTTCTATCAGATACTGGACTTTATTCTGTTGTTCTGGGTCATGCCCCTTGTTATTTAATCTATTCTGCCTTGCTGTCAAGTGATGGCAGGAGTCTCAAAATTCCATATATCTGCTGGGTCTGCTTTAGTGATCAGTTGGTCAGCTGATCTGTCTCTCTGTCTCTCTGTCTAGCTATCGTCCTTCTAAAATGTATAACTACGCTCAGAGGTAAACACATCTGGTATTCCTTTTGAGACCCAGCATCTACAGACTAACGCACAGATTTCTCCTCATCTCCAGAACTGAGCTGTTTATTTACATGGTGTGCAATACTGTGTAAATTTTTAGTGATTCAAGTATACTTTTCCCTTTTTACCAACAGTCTCAGAACATCTTGTGTGTGGAAACAGAACCGTGTGGCTGCTGAATGCAGGAGAGACAACTGCTTTGAGACAGGTGGCGTGTCTCTCACTGATATGAAAGGCTTGCGCTTTGAAACTGCGGTGCGATGACACATCACAGACGACAGGCCAAGTTGTGTTTTTTGTTCATTTCAATGCAGATCATATCACTAAATGACATAATTTCCACTACCAAAAAAAAAACCAAAAACTGTATATTGCTTAACTTTGTAGCTCTGCTCCAGAGCATTTCTGAAATTGTGCTGTCATCAAGCAAACTTTGCAAAGTGGAGAGCAAAAGGCATAAGGTTTAGATAACTGCTGATACGGAGCCACTGGTACTTTATCTAAATATCATGATCAAATGAATAACCATATTTAAAAGTATTTAAGCATGGACAATCCTTTTAACAGTCTGGCTAATTTCTAGAGTTACTGCTGGCTTTTGCTGGACAGAGTCAGAATTTATGTACTGCATGCCCCAAGTTTAACTGGTGTAACAGGCTCTCTTTCAGGTCATGCAATAGTAAGAGTATCTGTTCTGACTGTTAACCTTCGTATGGCTACAGAACTCTGAGCGAGCACCGTTTTCTCCAAAGTCACAAGAGGTTATGCTACAATTAAAACTATTCTTACTGGGGGAGGGGAGGAGGGAATGAAGAGGAATGAGAAAGTTGAAATGAAAGAGGTGGAAGATGAAAGAGGAAAAGTGATGGACGATTGGCTCCTGTGGAAACATAGTGGGCTGGATTTATATATGTTATAAATTGGTAGAGCTATGACTATTTAATGTGATGTTCTGACCCATTATTTCTATCAGTAGATCGAGTTTGCATAGGGCACAATACTAATTGAGCAACAGGACAAAACATATATTTTTTTAATATCTGCATGCACTGGGCTGTAGTGACTTCTTCTAGGCAATGTGGCTCCATGCAGGTACATTGTCTACGTAGGTACAGGGTTCATAGGTGAACAAAACCTAAACTGTAGATTTCCTGGCATTCTAACATTTCTGAAAGGTAGAAGTACAAAGCACAGTCAAACACTGGTTGCAACATTAAATTCATCTCATTGAAGCTTGTCTGGAAATTCCATTATTTTTAACAGCAATGTTGTTATTAATACAAGTGCTCTTGGGCAAGAACCATTTTCCTTTTTATCTGAGGAAATCATAAATCTAAGCAGGATCACAAATAGGTGCAACATTGCCCACCCAATTTCAGAAAATCTGTGGAGACATTTACAGCTCCTGCTTGTTGAATTTCTTTTAACTGCTATCTGTACTCCACTCTGGTGGCATGAATCCTCAGGGCTGCATGAGGTCTTCACGAGGTGATCCAAGGGGCTAGAAGTTTATTTTTTTATTACAGTGTACTTGGCTTAGTCCTTTAAAAAGGCATTATGGATTTGCATTGTACTACTGGAAAGAGCAAAGCAATGTGACATTTCAAAACTGGATTTCTAGAATAAACACCTTTTTAACCTTAGGAAAACCGTAACACACAACATGTTATAACTGACCAGGGGCAAACTCTTCAAAAAAAAAAAAAAATAGAAGCCTCAAAACACCTTCCTGCAGCACAGAAGTAATATGTTTGACCTGATTAAAAACAAAAATAAAGGTAGCTATAGATGGGTAGATAGGACCTTTAAAGCACCATACTCCATTAGGAGAGCATCATTCTCCCAAGAGTAAATAAAAGAAAGAGTGCACTTCAGGGAAGTACAGTGTTCAGCTCATGTCAAGCAGCTGTAAAACATGAACCACGACAGACATGACTTCTGCCCAGATGGCAGGAGGGGAGAAGAGAACACTTATCCCACAGCTTTTACGCAGGAAGAGACAACGTTTTCTACTTCCTTCAAATTCATGCTTTATGGGAAGAGGGGGAATAGGAGTAAATAGAAGGGGAAACAGGCAACACAGGCAGCAGGAAATAAAGGCCAATTTTAGCTCCCAAAATGTAGACGTGTGCAATAATAACAGCCAGGTCAATCCTGTCCCTCTCTGTGGAAGTACTAGGACATGGTGAAATGCAGGACAAAGAAAACTAGCAGTGGGGCGTCAGAGAGACTATGACTTACTCCTCCAGCTAGCCACATAATTGAAAGTGGGAAAAACTTTCTCTGTATAAATCTGGGGTACGCAGGAGGAGCAGGGGACATGCACCAGTTCTGGTCTTAGTTGCAAAAAGAAAAGCGACTGAGTTAGACTACAGTTAAATAACCTAAACTATGCTTACTTGTTGCTGAATTTAGAATCAGGAATTACAACTCAGGAAAGAGGTTGTGGAGCCACCATTCACTGTTCTATAAAATGATCATGTCCATGTGCAGCAGCAGCCAAAAATAGCCAATAAAGTGTTGAGCGTTTTCAGGAAGGACTTTGAGAACAAGACAGAAGGTCACATTTTGCCACTGTATAAAATCTTGGCACCCATATCTTGAATACTGCGTGCAGTTCTGTTCTCCACATCCCAAGAAGGACCTAGCTGAGTTAAAAGAAGTGAAGAAGGACGACTGATATGATCAAGAGATGAAGCAGCCACCATATGAGAACAAACAAAACAGTTTAGGAGTCTTCAATTTGATGAGGAGAAGGTGTGTAGGCAGGCTGAGATTTACAAGAAGAAGAAAGTGATGTGCAATGTGAATGCAGGATTGTTATTCACTCCATCTTGCAGTAATAGGGGTACTTGTTAAAATCAGTAGCACATTAGTTAAAAACAGATAAAGAAAATGCCTCCTTCTGAAGCAGTTAATGAACTTGAAGAATTTGTTGCCACAGGAGACTGTGGAGGAAGAAGTATTGGCAGGTTCCAAAAAAGGTTCAACAAATTCATGAACCTGTTGGTCTATAAACAAATACTAAACAGGAATGTACCCTCTGACATGCCTAATGCAATGACTGTGGATGTAGGAGAGAATAAGGAGAATGGATTAAAAAAAGTGACCAGGCTCACATATTTGACCTGCTGAGCAACAACTCTTTCTGCCACCGTCAGAAGCAGCAGATTAGGCCAGGTGGATCATTGTACCATCATCCAGTAGGGATTTTCTTGCCTTCTTTTGCAGATAGTCTGTAAAAACAGTGACATCCTAGTGTTTAACTGGAGTCATTTCTTCAGGCATGAACTTGAAATTGTCACCCATTTCAAATCTCTCTTCAAATAATCGTTCCTTTCCTTAAAATCTTAAAAGATTTTAATCTTTTAGCTAATTCAGATTAGTAAAGAACACATCTTTTCTTGTAGGATAGACATGCCTTTCCAGACACCCAAAGGACTCCTTTAGTGCAGGCATACTTAATCTCATGTGTATACATGTCTGTATATGTACACAGACACTCAAGAGCATACAGATTTTTTTTAGAGCATAATTTTGGATAAGATATCCAAATAAGAAGAATCTGAGCCTCCCATGAAGTTGTCAATCACAGTTCCCTACCCAATTTTCTTCCTTCCTTTAACACTCCAATCATGTGTGTGTAGTTGCCCTGGTGTAACTCTGAATGATGAGCTGGATCTCCCCTGTGGGAACTATCAGTTCTGCAGAGCTCTGCCTCCTCAGAAAACGTGAGTGTCAAAGACATAAAATGAGACAATTGTTACAGTCCTTTTATATTGCGCCCTGACTCAAGAGAAAGCCTAACTCCCACAAGGTCACACACTGTCTCTATTTCAAGAAAAAGAAGTCATTGACCGGCATAATGAAAACACAATAGAACCAGTAATACTGCTTTAATAACATTGTATTCTTATTATCTTCCCTGACAGTTACAGGTTACACTATGTTTTATAACTCCTCTGTGAGTTAAAGAAGGGCTGTACTCATATTCTCATGTTACATGCAAATAAACTACTGTAACAGCCTTGAGGCTATCTCATACATCTAGATTGCACAAGGGGAGGGTGGATGAACTCGAACTTCAGTTTACAATTCCTTATCTTCTTCAACATGCTGGTGGTGTATTGTTTTCATTGGCAATGATGATAAAAATAAGGAGCTGCTTATGCTTAAACAATACTCACAATTGTTTTATGATTGCAGGCTGGCTATCCTGTAACCGCCCCCATTTGCTATCACGTGGATGTCTGTTTTAATTTTTTTACAGTGAGTATGTTTGCCTGGGAATTTCCATCCAGCTTGCTATAGGAACAAAGAGGGCACTGTTCCCAGAAAATGTGTTCTTTATACTGTTGGAAAAAGTATCCCCTCGGTGTTAATGTGCCTATACACTCCACCACTTTTTAGCTGGATTGTATTATATGCAGGTTCTTATATTGCACCCAAGACTGTGGTGTCTTAACACTCCATACAGCTAAGCACCCATCAAGGTGAGCTATGTGGACCAAGTTTCCTTTCTGTTCCCTCTCCTCATATCAAAGTATGTTATATTGGATCCGGGTGCACATGCTCCTCAGCTGCTAATTGGCTTTGAGCTGCTGTGAGGAAAAGCAAGGTCAAGGAAATAGGCTTTATAGTGAAGCTGTAGATGTGATAATATTTTGGGGCATTCTTGCATCTGACGGGAATTAATTTCAGTTTTGTACCCAGAAATGAAAACAGCATGTGCTCTGAACTCATGAGCAGCGCCCCCGAGGTGAGGGAGTGCTCAAGAAGGACTGCTGCTGAGATTGAAAGTTCCCAAAGATATGGCATTTCCTGATCGTATTGTATTGAAAGGTTATTTGCACAATTATTTGTCTTAAATTCTGATTCTTATGATTTAACTCTGTAGCAGAATGGGTAAATTGCTGCATCCAAAAGCAAATTTCAACTTTTGCTTTCTACCCACATTAACACACATATGCACTGTTATTTCCCCAATTAAATTACGGGCTAGAAATTGCAAGTATTTGCAGAGTTCTATTATTTGTAGCCACTCTATATTACTAATTCTATCCGACTTCACAGTGATGTGACATTTTCTGGGAATTCAGCAACAGAAGAACTATAAAGACATCTTTTCTGCAAACTACCAGAAAACTTCTTTATCACAGTCAGCTTACTCTGATGTTCAGAACAGGTACTGCCATTTTTGATGTCTGAAGAGCTGTGTCTTCCCCTATAGCTTCAATTGCTAGTGCTGCTGCACAAACTAAGTTGATGGAGCATATTATGGATTTTTCACTTGCCTGGAAGAGGAAAATCAATTTCCATCTAATAGAGCAGGAGGTCACTAAATACTACCAGCTACTCTTTGACACTGTAGACTTCAGCAGTGGTCCCATGAGACAGACAAGAGTAAGGGACAAGATGCTGGAGTGTATTAGTACACAGATAAATAGAGAGGACAATGAGAAATTGAAAAAATGAGTTGAGAAAAGAGAGTTAGCTGCAAATTCTTAACAGAATATCCGGACAGCAACTCTGCACACAGAAGCTGCACACAGAAGCTGCAGCAACTGCATCCTAGTCAGACTTGCTACATAATTTTCTTACGGTGGAGAGCTTGGACTTGCATGCACACAGTAAATCTAGCACAAGTGAGCGTATGGGGCATTCAGTAATAGCAGGCAGCTGGGACAGCTGCAGCTCTGACTGGCATATAATCTTCTGTTGTTGTGAGACATTTTGAAATGAGATGTAGGCAGCTCCCTTTTGGGATATGTTTAGGAAACATGGGTATGGATAAACAGATAAATAAGTAAAGCTAATCCACATACCAACCTAGAAGTGACCTGAGCTGTGCCATTACGTGTTCTCTGGGCATTTTCCTACTGAAGGGAATGATCAAGAGAGCTGGTGGGGCAGGAAGAAGCTGCACACTTCTCTGAACAAAACCTGGAGACCATGGCATGCTGTGACAAAGTAATCAGCTTATATTTGTATAGAAAGTAGACTTTCTGCACTATGAGAGCACGGCTGGATGTGCTGTCCTTACTTGCCTGTAATTTGCAGGTGGTATGCGCATTATAAGGAAGATGTACACACCTTAGGTTTAGTATTCCTCTGTGTTGTCACCAGGCATAGGCTTATGTTCAAAGCTAGCGAGGTTTGTTGCTGATAGGTGTGTGCGCTATTCCTCACTGTACCAGAAACAGGGAAGAGGGCAGGCTGAAGATGGTGAGACTGCGAGCACAAGTTCCCTGAGAGGCAGTCATGACCATGCTACTTCCGTAGCCAAGAGTGAGAGACTCAAAGTGAAATGGTGCTGATTCAAGCTGATAGGAGCTTGGCCTAATGAGGCTATGGCTGCCTTAGGAAATGCTTCTGTGAAACACATGTTATCTGGAGGAAAAGCATTGCCTTAGGAATTCCAGGAAAATGCAGGAAGACACTCAAAAGAAGCAGAAGGACTTTAATTTGCATGTATAAGACAAGCAGCTGGTGGGAAGGCAGCTAAGTAGGCCCAGAGAGTTTAGAAGAATAGGAAGTAACTTAGGAGGCCTACCTGATCATGACGTATACATGTCAGAGTATAACACCAGCAGACCCTTAAAAAAAAATAAAGCTCTTATCTCTAACTTATTTTCCAAAAGGTCATAATTAACAAAGTGTGGATTACTGTATGCTACAGCAAGGTAGGTAAGAAAGAAAGAAAGGAGTGATGGACCCTGAGGCGCTTGCTCACATACTTGTTTTGCAAATAGCTCAGCAAGGATACTACTCCCAGTTAATGACGTCAGAGTAAGGCCCTGAATACACTGCTGGCGCATTAAACAGCACTGCGGTGCCATCGTTCCAGCTCAAGCTCAAATGGAACGTGTTACGGTTTTACTAAAAAAGAGTTTACTCAGTCCCAGTACTTACAGCAGTAGATCGCCCGTGAAACAGACGCCTACAGAAGCAGAGGCAACAAATCAAAGAGAGATTTTTTCAGGAAACAATTAGGCCTTGTTTTTTCTACCTCAAAATATCACAGAATAACAAAAGAACTAAATTAAAAAAGGACTCCCTTAATTTAATTGCATTTGCTCTAGCAGTTTAGAGAATTTATGAGTGAGACATATATATCTGCTAAGCATCTATTCCTTCTTGAATTATACTCTCTTGGGTCAAATTTTCAGAGTTTCACTGCACAGGCAATGAAGCAAAGAATGGATCCAAATTGGTTTTAAATTAATCAGACTCACAGTTAAAAAGCAGAGCATCATCACTTAGGTTAAATGTCCATTGTTCATCTTCAGATTCCTGTTTTTTTTTTTAAACATACTATAATTGACCTTTTCAAGTGCAACTCCCAGTTATAACCAGGAAAAATGGCAACATGATAAAAGAAGGACAATTTCAGTTATAATACAGCCATTATATATAGAGATGAGATGTGAAGGTATTAATTAATCCCTTCTCACTATTTCCCACAGTAGAGCAATTATATCTCTGGACAGATGCTGCCTTGAAATGGATGTGATCCCACAGCTGAATTGGAGGTTAGCAAAGAAGGTAGGAAAATGAGTTTAAAAAGAGTGTGAAAGGCTTCATTCAAAGCTACAGAAGTCAGTGGAAGGATTATCATGGAATTCTGTGGGCTTTATATCAGGCCCTTAATGCACAAGCAGAAGTTTGTTCAGATTTTAAAACTTCAGTAAAATGCTTTGCCCTTCCACCATCACATTCCCTTTAAACTTCCCTGATTGATCCTCTTCTTCCAGGCACAAACTGCCCCTTCTTAAATAGGGAAAAACCCCTCTTAGGAAGAAGAAAGACAGTGCCTTGTTGCAGGGTATCCCTGACAAAGTATACCAGCTTCTTAGATGCTCCTCCTTCCCATCCCTGACATTCGGCAAGGGCCACTGCAGTCTATGCTACTCTGTGGAACACAATTAGCACCTGGCAGCAGACACATCTTAATCTCCACTCATGAGAAAATTCATTTTTCAACTAAGCTGTGAATGCTTAAGACAAAATAATAGCCTGCTTGAGCACACCGTAGCATGCTGGAAAGTAAGCCGCACGCTTGCAAGGAGCCAGGGCGTGTATGTGTGGGCAAGGTTTGTGCCAAGAAGGAATTGTCCCCCTTAATTTTTGGCAGATGAACAATGTCAGCGAAATCAATGGATCTATTCACACACTCGCACGCTTTGGCGACTCGGAACCAGCCTCTTCTCTTTCTGGGCTGCAAAAACAGAGCTTGGGCCTGCTGCAATTAATTTAAATGACAAAAATTTCATTTACTTTAGAGGGACAAAACACTAATAAATGAAAAATGCTAAATCATGACAATGCATGAAGTGTTGGTCAGACAAGTTTGTTGTCTGTTTGAGAACATTATGCTTCCACGCAAGTCATTCTGGGATGGATCTTATATTCCTAACACAGATAAAACTCTCATTGGCTTCACCAGCAGTTATGGTGAAAGTAGAGTTGAATAAATCTAGGTTTGGGCCATATAATTAACTCAGCTTTCCCCAGTGAGCTATGGTATTGTATTTTAATTGACATCATGTATGTCAATCTTTCATACCCATCTGCTGCTTAGCAGGTCCTCCTAGATCCTTCATCATTTATTCCTGAACTTTCAACAATTTAATGAAATCCTTTGAACCAAATAATGACTTTAGTACTACAAATAAACCGAGTAATTTCATTACATTTCACATATTTTATTCTAGCTTTCATTGTTATGACAACCAAACAGCTCTGTACATATGGGAAACAAAACCAGTTTTATCTGGAAAACTATTCAATGTTTTATGAAACTAAAATGAATCTGTGCTTAATAATGTGTGGACTCAAAATTAAAGCACACAAGTCTTCACAGGAGGAGCAATTAAAGGCTGTTTCAATAAAGAAAAACAGATTTAAAAATTGTTTTAAAAAAGTAGATGAAAGAATCTCCTCTCTAATGCAACATTTACAGGATAAGCTATATCATACAGAACCTAATTAAAGCCCATTAATGGTGATAGAAACCTGTCCACTGACTTCAATGGGTCAAAGTTACTAATGACCTGTAGCTCTTTACAAGAACTACGCACTCCACAGAAGTGGGTCACAAGCCACATGATCCTCAGCAGCCCTCTACTTTTCTCCATACCCATTGAAGGCCCTCTGCAAGCTCAGCTATTCATATGGGGGGCAGAATAGCAGAGGTCTGGACACTTGACCATTCTGGGATGTGACATCCTCCCCAGATACCCTTTCAAAAACATCTCAGCCTCTGGAGTACATCAATTTTATTTGGCTTTCTTTCATAAGGAGGCTTTGGGCAGCTTTTGGCAACAGATAGGGCCATGTATTTAGACCACCAGACAGCTTAGTTAAGTGGGGGAAGCCCTGCAGAGCGCAAAACTGCAGAGCCATTGGCTCCTCCATTTAGGTGTCCCTAAACTCTCCTAGATGCAAATGCTTCAGAAAGATGTCATTAAGTTGGAAGCTGAGGGGCAGGATGTGAGGAAAGAGGAGAAGAGTTGGCAGCTGCTCCAGTTCCACTCGTTTTCACTGGGTTGAATAAACACACAGCTTAATCCCCTGTCAACTTTCTGCCCTTTCTACTGCAAATATCAGAAATAACTTCAGTCATGGTAGAAGCGATTTGGTAATAGAGAAAAAACACAAGGATAAAGAAGAACAATTAAAGCTTTGTACACATACCAGAAAACAAGATGGATATGCTAGTCTCCCCGAAAATAAAGAAGATGGAAAAAAACCTAGAACAATCATGCAGGAGTCAAAACAAGAAATGAGTGCACATAGAAACTATCTGCCAGGGCCAGAGAGGATAAAATGAAAGCAAAGCCCTTTTGTTACCCAACTGGAACCCAAGGAGGGAAGGTGGGAAGTACTTTCTACTTCTGGAGGCTGAGCCACAGGTAAATATGAAAGGACTCTGATAAGCCCGATGACTCTGAAGTGAATGAGACAGCAGAAAGTCCGTCTGTTCTCTCTGTCCAAACACTAAAGTCAGAAAGTAGAAGAAAGCATTAGATGAATAGGATACAGACCTGGGAACTCTTCCATTCATACACACCTTGATGATGGAAAAGATCAAAAACATTAGTCAGAATAGGAATCATATACAATGCGCTGATCCTGTTACTGAATAGTCTTCAGCTCTAGATAATTAGCTCAGTGAATTACAGTGGTAAAGGTCTGAAACCCTACAGCAGCGTAGTACAAAAGCAAAAAGAAAACAAAAGAAACCTGGGATAGCATCTGAGCGAACAGAGTTTATTGTTCTGTGCTATGATACACTGCACCGTGACACAGCTGTACAGTAATGGCCTTTTTTCCCCTCTGGTTCACTTCACTTTGACCTGGAATGATCATGCTTTTCAGACTCTTGGCAAAAAGAAAAGAAATAAGCTTTTAAATTGATGTTTATTTTACTTTCAAGTATTTATTTTACTTTTGAAAAGGTAGTCACATTTCCAAAACTAAAGATGTTTTTTAAAGTTCACTCTGAAAATGGCAAAATGAAACAAAAAGTGTTTTGGAGGACTTTTTATATTTCCTCAAATTTGGAAATTCATATGCAATTTTGATCAACTTGTACTTGTAGTTTTTATTGCATGTTTTATTTCATCAACAATTTTTCAGCGAAAAACATGAAGGAAGGAAAAAGAAAGCTATTAACTGCAAGGAGATCAGTGCGGGAAGGAAAATCACATCTGTCCTAATGACTCAAGTACTCCGTTAGGCCAGGGGGGAAAAAAAGAGGGCTTGTTGTGGCTGATGTTGAGAGAAATTAATAGATATGGGAAAGGCTGCAGATAACCATCGTAAGTTCAGAATTCCTCAATTCTGTTACTCAGTCAACAGAAAATATCCTCTCAGTTGGCCTGGAGACCAGCTGCCATGTAATACAAGTGATAATTTAAAGTAACTTCACAGTCATGGATAATAGCAAGTTAAACGTCAGTAGGCCAATACATGTTGTATATAGAAATCCACGAAATAAAATATTAGATCACCTTTAATTTGCAGTTGCTGGCGTGTGGAATTCTACTTAGAGCTAACAGTAAAGCATTAGAGGTAATGGAGTTGATTATGGTCCAGTACTTATCTCGCTCACACAGGGCTGTTTGAACTTTAATGTTTGCAAAGTGCTTTGAGACGGCAGCGAGGAAAGCATTATTTTGTTGTGTAGAGGTAGCTTTTTGGCTGCTTGGGAAACTTGAAGTGATCATTTCATGACTCAGTAGAGTGGAGTTCGTTTCAAGAAATAATGGCAGAGAAACTACTCCCCACACAGCAATTCAAAATATTTTTAAAAAGCCTAGAAAATTGCTTTCGGATGGCAGCACAGTAATGGGAAAAGCAAAATTTTTTTTTACAAGAATACATTTCTTTAAGTTGCCAGTTAAAAAAAAATGAAATCATTTAATGACAGCTCCAATGAGTTTGGTTTGTCAACAGATTTCAGCGCAGAGATCCAAAAGCCCACGGAAGTCAGCATGACTGTTGCCATCGGGATAGGAAGGATTTTCATGCCTCCCCCTCCCCTCCTTTTCTTTCTACTCTCTGCAGTCATCTTGTGACACCGAGCAGGTTATACTATTCTCATTTGCTTTAGGTTTCCCATACCTAACTTTAGAATAATACTAAGTTTTACTCAATATCCCACAAAAGGGATCAGCTGGTGACAAGTGGCAAAGTTAACAGAGATTGCATTTTTGGCAGCTCAACGTGAAGAAGACTTCTTGACAGAACACTTCTTGACAGGTTTCTTTAAAAAAGCAAGTACAGGTGCAATAGCTTTTTTTAAGATGTAGAAGAGAGACTGTTTAATATCCTTAATATTCTTCACTTGTAAAAACAGCTTTTATGATGGATTATGAGAGATAATTTTTCTTTTAGTAACTATTACAGGGCATGCTGTTCCTAGGTATCTTTGTTACTCTTCACGCAATAAAGAAACGTGTAAACGTAGTATTGGGTGAAGCGGGCACAACATACTCAGTATATGGTGCCCCAAGGAGTATGTAGTCTGAAGGAAATGTATTCATTTTAGATTTTTCTTTCTTTCCTCCCCTCCACCCTATTTCTCTGTTGCGCAGCTTCGACTGCGCTGGATAGCCCAGGAGATAGCTTTGAAATTCCACCAGAGCAGAACAAACATCTCCAAAACTGTGCATGGGGGGACATGTCAGTATTTGAGACTGAATCTGCATCCTTCACTTCTGTTGAGTAGGCCCCATGAAGCAAAAAAAATTATATAAATATGCCTAAGCCAAACTGTCCATGGTATAGTATTTAACTATATAAATATAAGGAGGAAAAAAAAGCAAGGGCTCATAGGCTGGTGAATGAAAGGGTGACCTTTTCTAGTGATCACATCTGTACTGGACTAATTCACATAACTTAATACATGTATGTATGTTATGGGGCACTAAACATCATCAATTTTATACTAGGTATATGATCCAGAAGGCTAACATACAAGGTCTAAGAAAATGTTCTTTGACCATAATTATTAAATAGAAAAGAAAAAACAGTAGAAATGTTTATATGTTATTAAAACTAACCAATAAGAAATAAATGCTACACATGCAATAAACTTCAGGACAAGGCTACCTAGAAAGTTAAGAGGACTGGACTTTGCTCTCCAAAAATAAAATGTCTATCAGAAAAGTATGTATAGTGAGACGTATATGTTATCTTATTCAATGGCACTTGTGCCCACCCTCTGACAGAACAAGTGGATCTACAAAGACCTAATTTAATTTTTCATTAGCAACATTGCAATATGTAGGATAATTACTTTTTCAAGCCATAGACAACACAAAAGATCAAAGGATAAAAAATAGTCCCAGGTTGACCTGAAATGTAAAGTTAAATAAACAGTTAAAAAAAAAAGGAAGCAATAAATTAATAGTCAACAATCTGTCTCATATCATCAAAAAAACACCTTTCTTCAAAGCTTAATTTTAGCTTTTTAAAAATTAAAGAGGAGCAAATTCAATAAAACCTTTTTGTTTCAACATACAAATATTCCCAAAATAGTCAGATACATTTGACTTGCAAAAACAGCTTTTGTTTGATAAGAATACTTCCAGGGGCTTGTCACTACTTCTAAACACTTTACTCAACTTTGAACTTCATTTTCAAGAATATCAGAAACAAAGGTGCAACCAAAAAGATCCAAAGACTCAGATTTTATGTCAAAAGAGGAGAGGTCAAAGCAAAACTTGCTGGTGGATTATGCTCCTGGGCAATAATCTGACCAGCAGAAGTCCAGCTGAGGGGGAAGATGCCCCAGGATCAATGCCCAAGGTCAATGCCCAAGGATCCCCTCCTTCTGACTTACTACAGCATCAGTTCCTTGTTTATAAACTCTGCTTTCCATTCACTTTCCTTGCCAGACTTTTCACCTTTTATTCTGCGGACTCATCACTGTGGGTGTCTTGTATCTCATTACCTAACATCCTCTTTCCTTTTACCCTTCCAGCATCTGGAGGTTTCCATTTAAAGCACGTGGCACACTGCAGTTCCTCATACAGAAATGTGAGTTAGCGCTCAGTGAGCCAGCTCTTTGAACTGGAAGCAAAATGATGATGACTTATGGCACCCTGCCCAGGGAACACTATTAACATCATTAAAACGATACTCTAGCTCAAGCTTTGCTGTGCTGCCTTGCACCTTTCGTATGTACTCTGTCTCTCCTAAAATATATGCAAAAGCTACACTGATAGAGCACGTTTCCCGTTTGACATCTAAACACTATTTTGAAGCAGAAAATAGATAACACTTATTTTTACATATGTGAAACATGAAGTTATAAAATATCAAATTAAAATATATATTAAGTTTTATCAATAAGTATAACAGTCACCTGTGTGATTTACACAGGATAAGGCCCAGCAGTAAGGAAATGCACAAGTCCCTCAAACTTCTTGTTTGCTTATCCTATAATTATTGCTTCTATATTTCAAGCCATTGCATTCATATTGCTTCTATTGAACATTCATAATGAAACTAGGCTAAGCAGAAGAATACACGTATTATTGTTACACATCTGCAAGAACTTCTTCCGAGAATTATTTTTTCCTAGAAATAGTAAAAGTTATGACTGAGATTTCTCCTTTCCTAAAGAGACTAGATTTTATGATTTTATCCCATTTTTTCATTTTTTCCTCTCTACTTCTCTTAAATCCCTGAAGAAATAAATCTGCAGGCTAACATAACTTAAGTGGCAGTAAGAGAATTATGCTAGACTTTAAAGATGTCCTGATGGCCTGTCAGTTGATATTGGTTTTCTGTCTCTTGAGTGCTGTAGAGTGTGTAATATGTTCTGATAGGCAGATGGATGTGCACGTTTGATGTATTGACACAGCACTAATAACTCCATCAGGCCCAAAGATTAATGATGTATTGTTCTTTTTGTGTGCCTGCCTCATTCATCATGTACCTGGTTATCAAAAGCAAAAAAAAATATGTAATCAGTCAACAGCTTTCTTAATCTAATCGCCAGCAATAATAGCCATACTGGTTGAAAGCATTCTGTTCACAAGTATCCTACATTTTCTAATGCTTTTCCTTCATATTATTCTCAGCTAGCACCCACAGAAATACATATTTTGTTCTATTTCACATGTTCACTTTTGCTCTGAATGACTATTTTATTCTATAAAAGCTGCTTCAGAACTTCGCAGAACAGCAGATGGCGAACTGCAAGACAAAAGTCAAGAGCAAACCAACTAGCAGAAACTTTCAATCACAGAGACTGAGCTGGATCTCAGGTGAAGCTACCCAAAAGTCAATAAACTTAATGGACATGCTTCATTTTTTAGTAGTAGCAGAGTTTCAAAAGTCCTAAGGTAATATTTAATCCATTACAAATTATTTATACAAGGCCCAGTGAGCCGCTCTTATCTTCGCCAACATCTTGACACGTGTCTTAAGAGGGTGAGAGGAACAGAGTAAATGGCATGTGGAAAGAATCAGCTGCTTCTGCAGTGGTTAAAGTCATCACCAAGGTCACTGTATAATTGAGTAGATAAGCAATCACCACATATAGTTAGGTGATATTAAGCCACTTGGAGCCGAGAGCACAAACTGCACACTTTTATGTGTTTCTGAAATAAAATTCTGTTCCCACTGAAAGCAGGGCAAAAATCACAGTGACTCCATCGGGGCAGCAATTCCATTTATAGATGTCAGCACCCGAGAGAACCATTTATGATCATTTGCTTTGAAACCCTAGAAGACATAGCATAAAATTCCTTTGAATAAGTCCTCTGTCCTGCCTAATAGCCGTGCACTTGAATGACATCACTTTTCATAAGGAGACGGGCAACTTAGATTTAAAGGAATCAAGAGCTGGATAAACTATCACATACATCAAAATCTGTCCCAGTACTAGACTACTGTGAAAAATGTGCACAAATTTTCATTTTAAGTTTGTCTCCGTTTCACTTTATTCACCCTCCAGCTTATCTGCTCAATCAAAGTGCTGTTTGGTCTTCTGAGAGGTCTTCTGCTCTTGTAGAGATCTATAAGCTGTGCAGATCACCTCTTAACCCTCTCTTTGCTAGGCTGAGCTCTCTACGTCTCCACGCATTTTCTAGGCCTCACAGTCTTTCCTGCAGAGCTGTATTAGTTCCTCCGTGGCATCTGGCTCTAGGCGAGCCTTTGGAGTATTCCCATTATTTATTCACAAAGAGCTGTTGTTGGCTCTCGTTCAGCGCCGCTGCAGAAGCGGATGCGGGTAATAGTTGGATGGGCATTGACACTACTGTTAAGGACTTCTCATTTGACAAATGCCACAAGCTTGACAGGCTTTTCAGAAGTTTTCTAAACCCCTTGGTTTAATCAGATGCCAAACCATATAGTAGCATATCTACTTGTTATGGCTCAGTCCCAGCAGGTGTCACGTAGAGCATCTCATCACTGAGATCGTGCAAGATTGTTCTCCACCTTCGTGCTGTGTCCACGTAGGATGCTATCACAAAGCGTAACTCTGAGTTATGTACACAGCGTACTACGTATGGCCTCTGACTGAAACAGGGCTCAGACATCATATGCTGCCTTTTATTCCCTTCCCCCCCAACCCACCTCAACAGATGGATAAAAGCTGATTCTGTTGAATCTTTTTGTTTGGAAACCTTATCTTTTTCTAAAAATAATATATCTGGCAAGGAGGGAAGCAATTGTACAAAGGAAAATGCTGTGCAAAGGAAAATAGTGAGCTTCTTAAAATTAAGAGAACCCTGTTTAAAAAAAAATTATATACATATATATATATATTTGTGTGAAAGGGGAAAAATATTTTTTCAGCCTTTATTCAAAAGCATATGCAGGACTGACACAAGAATTCGTCTTTTTGTTTATGCTTCATCATTTTGTTTATGCTTTCCTGTGCACTGAGACACATTATAGTTTCTCTGCATCAATAAAGACTGATGCTTGCCAAATTTAGATTAATATTCAATTGAGCTTAATTACAGTTGTCTCTTTCAGCTTCATTTTGACCAGATATGTTAACATTATTATATAAAGTCAAAGGTTTACTTAAGTAGAGACTGAGAGGCAGAGTTAGCATTTTTTGTTGCTAAAAATCGTGGCTCACTTTTTTACTTAAACATAATCAGAGAGAAAAGTAATGAATTCACTTACAGAAACACCACCCTTGCAAATGCTCCAAAGAACTTCTCTATTTACTCTCTTGTCATATCTTATATTTGTTTTACATCTTTTTTGTTTCCTAAGCTTATCATAGACACATCATTTAACAGATACATGCAAAATTCGTATTTGTTATTTCAGTCACTTTACTCAAGCTTCTATCAACACTTATTATTTTATTATCCTGGATATTGATTTTATTACAGCTTAACCTTGCACTTCATTATTAGCCAAAAATTATTCTAACAAACAACCTAAACCTAATTTTACGAGAGTATCATGTGTTTATTTTCCCTTTTAAAAGACAAGCAAGGCCAATTTATAGGCAGCAGAATGAGTCTCTGTACTAACACTAGCATATGTGCATCAAGCAGACTTCCTTGGTGTTTGCTCTGAAGGCCTTGCTCACATTTCTGCACAGCTGTGACACCTCCATAGGGTCAGAAAGACAGTAATTAGCAGCTGTGTATTTCCTTTTGAATAAACCCACATCTGTCACATTTGCCAGCACCACACCGAGGGCAGTGTTAGATTAGGATTTCAGTACTCCCAGGGTGGCCATCTTTTAATCATGCAGGTGACAGGAAACTCTGTCTCACCTTACAGATATGCAGTGCCTGACTTTGATGGAGCTGCATCAATTTACAATAGCCTGAGATGTGGCAATGGATCTACAACCTGCTGTTCTCTCTCACTAATAGGTCCGCTGAAGTCAGGCACTGCACGTCCGCAGAGAAAGACATCAGTGATGGACCTGCTTAGTTTTTCATTTCGTTGTGCTCTGCATTCTGGGTTTTGAATCACATAATTTAATTCCTTCCTGATTAATACAGCTCAGTTTGAACGTTAGGTAGGCTGGGGCTTGGCAGCTGGAATACAAAGCGTTCATTAGGGCTCCAGGAGACTCCAGCTGAAATTCTTCAGAGAACTTCCTAAGGTTTTTATATTTTCAACCAAAAATCCTTCAAAGATTTACAGCCGCACATAGGTTTACTTCTGCAAGCAGGCAGGTTGCTATTCTTCACATGAAGAACATCACAGAACTGTATAGACTATAACATGAAAGAATGAAGATAAAAATGAATCTCTTTCCCTGCAATAATCCCTGCAAATGAAGAAGTGACTCATTCTCCCTCTTTGGCCTTATGACACCCTAGGAATACAATATGATTTATTACTACTTTTAATTCTATTAGAAAACATCCTGCTGCCTGTTTGCCTCTGAGACAGCAGCATTTTTACCTGGCAAGGGCTGCACCAAATGACATTTTAGTGCTTCCTATTGAGCTTGTCTACAAGGCTTTGAGAATCTCAGATAGGATTTGGCTGACCAAGAAGTCTGCCTTTGCCTTGGCATAAAGATATCTCCAAGACTTTTTGTTTAAATAAGTGTGCCCTTGTACAAGCACCCTGATTTCCACTGAATTACGCCTGCACCTAGAGTTAAGCCTGGGCAGAAATGCTTTGCTGTATTTAGAATAAAGTAGTCACTAAGGTGCTCATAGGAGAGAGCCTGCACAGGCAGTGCTGACTTTAGCCTATTTTTCTAGGAGAGTCAGAAGTTTTCTTTCCTCCCTTCCCCTCTCCTTCTTGACTAGCATCTTTGCAACCTGCTGTTCCTCTCATACGAGACAGAAGGACAGGCAGCTATAGGCAGCAGTAAGGCCTGATGAGGGCTCCTGATGCAACCACACGAGCCACTGACAAGAACCTCGACGGCTTTTTATTGCGCTGGGCCCAGCTCATAAAAAGGGGCAAAAAAGCAGCTTCCCTGTCCCAGCGCTTGTCAGGAGAAGAGCTGCGGCAGCTGGAATCACTGTATCTCCCGTTCCTGCTGGTGGGGGAAAATCCCCAGCTGCTGTGAAATCGGCAGCGCCCAAAGATCAGTCAACTGCAAAGCAAACTGAAGCAACAGGGACAAATATTTGCTTTCTCATCCCTTTGAGTGATAGGAGACTTCAGGAACACTTGTAACACGCTGAAGAACAACTCACACTAATAAAACCCCTCCCGAAAATGAACAAGCCGTGAAGCTGTTCCTCTCCTGCAGTCAGCTCGGAGGAGATCAAGGGACACACTTCTTGTGACTCTTCATCATCTTCTGAAAATAGCGCAGCTGTTAACTTTTCTGTGCCCAGCTCCCAGTGACACAAAGGGTCAGGAGCAAGTATTGCCAAGTGGAACATGGAAGCAGACTGCTCCTTCATGTCAGGTTGGTCACACCGGGACTATCCCTGGCAGAAGCACAAAATGAACTGACAAGAAGGTAGAAAGCTGAAGAGGCTTTTAATTTACTATTTCACGGTCACACTCCTGCGGTCCGAAGTTTTGCTCCAGAGGAAGGGAGGAGATTTCCCACCATGGGGTTCACACCTCACCCTTTCCCCCGCTGAAGCAGGAAATTTAATTTAATTCTCCCTCCATGTCTCTCCCATCCTCTGCCTACAGTGGAAAGCCAGGGCAGTTGGGTTTGTAAATGGACTTTACACCACACTAAATTTTGATCTTGCATATGATTACTCACACCTGTGCCCTTTCTAAATGTAGCAACTGAAAGTGAGGGCAAATTTGAACATGCCTCAGCCAAGGAAGAGAGGATAGCTAATCCATGAGGGGATGAGAAGGGGAGCCGTCTCCTCTGTTTTATCCTGGCATGTGAAGATCATCAGCACCATGTAGTCTGTGGTATCTGGCTGCTCCAGGCAGCCTGTGGCCATGGCTCCTTTCAACACCTGAACGATTCAGGCTGCATGCAGCGGGGAATAAATAAAGAAGCGTGTGTGTCTGTTTATGGAGTAATATACACAAGTTACTGAAAGTTACTGAAACTAGAACTACTGACTGCTTATTAAAGCATCTTCCACTGATGCAGTTTATGAAGCAAAAGCTCACCAAGAGCTGCTTTTGATTACCTGGCAAATCCACACTCTAATACTTCAGCTTTCCAATATAAACTCTTAACTCTCAATGCTACGCAGTTTGAATGAACTTGGGATTTAGTAGAGAGTAAAAATATCTTGGAAAGGAAAAGGCGAAATATCCCTCATTTTCCCTCATTTTATATTCTGGCTTCGTACAAGGGCCAATTCTCATCCAGATGAATGGAGTTGCCCTTTTGAAATCTGTGGACGAATAGATCCCAGATATAGCTTCATCTCCCATAGTGGAGTTGAGTGATGTGTTTGCCTTTCTACAAATGAATGAGTTTTAGTCCACAATTTCGTGCGAGGGAGTCTCTAACACAAGCAAAAAGCAGCATCTCATTCTTAGATTCCCCCACGTACTGAAGAGGGCATCTAAAGTGTTGTTGTGTTTTTTGTGTCAAGAAGATCTGAAAAATAATGGAATGGCCCTTTCCTGTACAGTCCTGTACAATTTTCCTTAAAATACTCATATTCTTTTAAATAAGAAGTTTTTCCCTCTCTGCAAAAGCAACACATCTGAGAGGAATGTGTCTAGCTACTGAAAACAGTTTTAGAATTTTTCCAAATTGAAAAATATAAAAAAGTAAAAAGTACAAACAAAATTGAAGTCAAATATTCTCTGAACAGTGTTAGTAAATACCTCTCATTACCTTTCTATTTGAACTTCAGGTCACAGAACATACAGATTCTGACTGTGTTAAAAAACAACTCTTCTCTTTCACAAGGTTGCTTAAGGAATTGTGTTAGGAGAAATGTGTCATTCTCACAGGGAAAAATTCAGTTGAAAGTTTAGTAGTATAGGTTGGCTGTAGGTCACAGTCTCCTACACAGCCTGTGCTCCCTCGGCACAATTTTCTGTACTCATGATAAACACCTCTTTATCTGCAGTGTACTACTTCCCCACCTGAGCATGTTGCGTGATTTGTGCGCATGGAAGTATGAGAATTAGAACACATGGAAGAAAAAGTCCACTGGAGCCTGTAACCTGTGAAAAAGGTTCTTGAATGCCACTGAGAGGTCCTTTCAAACCAGTAGGATAGCTCTCAAACTTTGCTCTTTTGCTCTCTGTAGGTACTACAGACGTCAGATCTTCATGATATTCTAGATGGTGAGCAAAGTCGACAAAACGCCAGTGATTTATCTCTCAGAGTAGAGCTAGCAGCAGATGAACTTTGCCAACATGCTCTCATATCAGAACGCTTAGAAAGAAAAGAATCACTCACTTTGGTCAACGAAGTCTTATTGTTCACTTTGACCAAAGTCAGCAATCATTCAAATTGGTAAAGCACACCTGAGGCTCAATGAGTCAGAAACATTTTTAAGGAAATGCTTTCTCTATTTGCTTAGTAGAAAGGGAAATGAGTTTTCTGAAGAGCAGAGCTCTCTTCTCTATTTCTAATATTTAAGTATCAGACCTTTGCAGCTTTGACATAACCTGCTTCCAGGTTTACATTTAATCTCCAGCCCACAATCTAAATTAATAACAGATCTATCTCCCTCCAGTAGTCTCCCCAGAACCTGGCAAGAGGCAGATATGGCAGAATCACACTGATGATCAAAGAGCAAAGCATCCTGACTGTTGAACAAGCAGGACAGCATAGGTTTATAAAAAGGAAAGAATCTGTTTGCTCTGAACTCTAAAAGAGCAGAGAAGGGTGATGACATTGTTAAGCAAGAAACTGAACACCAATGAATTTTCATCTGCTGCTACCTGTTCGACAAGGTGACTCAGGCTAAGAAACACACTTGGGGAAGATGAATTTGCTGTTTTGCTAAGAAATTTTGAACTGTCACCCTTGGGCAGTGCATAAACTTACACGAATGGTTTCCAGATACTACTCTTAGAGCATGATATCCATCACACTAATAGACCATAACCCAGCTTTAACCCAGCGAGGCATAAAGCCTTTCTGGAGAAGAAAATAAAGTCTTCTTTACCATAGAGTTTAACTGTAATGAATATGAAGCATTTTAGCCCCAAAATAGATATGTTACACAAGAAAACTTTGTGCATGTACCAAACATACTTTATTGTTCACTAGGACCTTCTATTTGACTAAGATGCAGTAAACAAAAAGACCTCAAGGAACTTCATAAAAGTAGTGTAGTTAACAACTATGTCTCCATAAAGGTGTTTCAGACTAAGCAGAGACATCGAGAACTGGCTGAAACCCTTCAGTTCTGAAAATGTTAATGTCATATGTGTGCACTTTCCTATATACATCTGCAGAACAAAATACACACAAAATACAATAATGATTAATATGAGACTCAGCATTAACATAACATTATTTGCCAGGAAATATTTTTTTAGAAGAAACTATGCTACATGAATAATATAGAGATTAAAAGACTTTTTCTCTTTCAGAAACATATAGAATAGCAACTGGAAATAAAAATAAAATATTGAATATTTTTTGTGCTTTTTCACATGAACTTGAAGAGAGGATAGAATGAGCCTATCAAACCTCCCTCAGTTTTTCCAGCCCATTAAGTACCAGTTACAGCAGAGAGTCACTGATGACCGTGATGATTCAGGTTAGGTAACAGACAGCAGCGATACCGCTGAATGGTTTTTACAGCGCCTTCAGGTAAAGCCTTTGCGTCTTAAAATAAAGGCGATTGCATTAAGTGGCATCTAAACGTGTTGCGTCCCTGGCTGCACTCAGGTCTGTTGCCAGCATTGCTAAACCTTGTTGCTGGAGCTCTGCATGGATCGCAGAGCGCTCTCAGGCACAAGCTACTCTATTTATTGACTTCTAAAACTTATTTTCAAACTTCAGCCAGGTAATTTAATGCCGTGATAATAGAAGTGGCACCCCTCATCAGCCTCTGGAGGTCAAAGAGCATGAAGGCTGCTGTACAAAGATTTTCTGGTTTCCTGCTGCCCTCTGATCTGCCAGAGCCCAACAGCATCTGCTGTCCTGGTGGCTGGAGACTGCATGGCTTCCTCCAGGCACTGCCGCTTTCATGGCAACACAATGAGATCGCACAACAAAGAGGGGACAAAACTCAGGTGAAAAACACCAAATTCATTTCCCTATGCTTCCTTACATTTCTGTCCTTATGTGCTACACGTTTACTTCAGGGTACATTCACACACATGGGGAGGCAGCTTGCTGCACAAGGTCTTTTCAAGGAGGCTTTATGGATATTGATATGCTAATCTCCGGTGATTGCTACCCATAATATACTTGTCGAAATCCAATATCACTTGGAATTACTGTTCTTTAACACCACTTGATGGGAAAATAGAGTCAATATTCATCATTCCTTAGTACTTCTGGGAAGGGAATCAGACGGGCAAAAACTAGTCCTTAGTTATGATGGTGCAGATTTGGTATAGCCAATTTCTGTGGGACAATTGACCTCAATTTATAATCACATCAAAGCATCAGAATCTTTGCTCTATTAAAGTAAACTCTTGTTCCCAAAGAGAAAGAACAGTAGCCATTTTTAAAAATGATAAATCACTACTAACTGCAACTTTAAGAGGTGTTTTCTTTTAACAATAATAAATCACTACCTACTCCAGTTTGGAACAGTGTATATTTTCCCTGAAAGTTTTAATCTACCCCCTCCACCACTATCATGCTTTTCTCTTTTTCTTTCTCTTCAGAATGAGAGGTTTCTATTCTTGTATCTCTTCGAAATAAGAGTGCATGCAGCATACGTTCCTTAAAAAGAGCCTTTGAATTATTCCTACATGACCTGCATTAGAGCTCTCCAGATTGTGCATTTTTTTCTGGAACCCTGCCAAGGTCAGGGAAAAACAGGAATTATGTTAAGCCTGATACAGTTGCTTAGAGATAAGTGCAATCTGAGGCATTTAAATTTTTGCTCATCAACGTGAACTTTTCATTTAAGCCTATATTTTTCTGAGGTTTTTTTTTTTTTAAACTTTCCCTTCCTTCTCTGTAATAAGTAAGTTCATCTGCTGTATTTTTTTTTTAAAGGAAACATGAGAAAACCAACAACAGCAGCTAAGGGAAAACTCATAGCAAAGGAGATGTAGGGCCCAGGAATCTCTCCAAGGCTTGCCTCAAACATTTCTTTGTGCTTGATCATTCTTGCCAGTAAGAAGGTTCAAAGGGACTATGCAACAGAAGGGATCCTGGGTGACATATTCAAAGTCTGCTAAGCAATCTAGACATTGAAGTACCTTTTACAAGAACAGGTCTTAGGAATCTAAGTTCTACTAAAGGTCAATGGGACATAAGGATTTAAGTCAAATCTGAAGATAGAACTTCAGCACTCCAGTTAGTTGGTGAAAGCTAGAAAAGCCTTATATATTACTGAGAGACTAAGGAAGGGAAACAAAACCAGTATAACTGTTCTCTGCTCTTCTTACTCTCCCATTTTTCCCTATGATAACAATACCTTTTAAATCATTCTTCTTTTGAGAGGGGAAAGCAGTGCAGAGAGTTAACCATAGAGAGCAAAGTCTTAATCAATTTCTGCTGAAAATAAACTGTAACCATCAAAGTGGAGCAATGTAACAGCAGCAGCTGTCCTATTTTATAAGCCCATGACACCCCTGAAGCATGTACTCACAAGGCAGGGTATCAGCTTTCCCAATAAAATTCCTGAGTCAAGCAGGCAGAGATTCCAATTTAAACTGGTTAAACCTGAAATCCTCTTTGCTTAGCACTTGCTCATCCTCCTTTTCACTGAAGGGCTATCAATTCCTGTAGCAAGTCGTAAGGAACTTCCTACAATTTGAACACAGCTTTCCTTTGGCCCAAATAGAAAACTCCCCTAGACACCTGCAGCAGCCCTGCAGGAGGATTGCAGCATACAGATGACGAATCCATGTGTGATTGAACTCAGAGAGAAAGCTACAGTCAAGGCCTCCAGACTGAGCTCTGAGGTCTCTGATTTGTATTGGCAGGTTATCACACCTTCCTCAGAAAGCCTAATTAATTAACTAATTAATTAACTCCAGGGAATAACAACTTACTGGAACCAGGATTGCAGCTCTTCCATCAAACACTTACTTATGGAAGCAGCTGCCCTCAGTTAGGCTGATTAAGCAGGACTATCAGGCTGAAGAAAATACACTACGTCGTAGTTTTCCTGTTTTCCTTGTTCTAGTGAGTGCCTCAGGATTTTTTTTCCGGTTATATTTATTTATTGACAGAATGCATATTAGGCTCAGACTTGCAGTTTAGCCACAATAGGTTCTGTCCTGGCCTGCCTTTGTTAAGCAGATTCCCAGGTAGGCTGGATCTAAATAGGTTTGCATGTGCAGAAGTCTGGTGTCAGGGGAGCAGAGGCATGGCCTGGACAGTCAGCGCTACCCCTGCCACGGCAGCGCGGGAGTCTCGACAACCTGCCTGAAGCGTCCATAAGAATTAATTCAGAATGCCACAAAGCAGAGAGCAAGCACATACGCTCATCAGCATCCGACTAAAAATGATACATAATCCTCCCAGAGCATCTTTACAGGAGGAGGTTTTTGCTTTTATGAACTAGGAAGAAAGGAATCACAGAATGGAAGAATAGGTCTTTTACAATTTATACTGTGTGATAAATTCTCCAAATATCTGTCTACCCCGCTATTTGAGATGAATCCTAACAATGCCCATGGTAATTAGGTTGACAACTTTCTGAAGACTTTTTTCTAAGTTGTTTCTTTTGCTTACAAACCTAATCTGTATAACCTTTCTCTAATCCCTTTGGAACAGCAGGCTCCATTTCAAAAATCTTTCTGAACTTCCCCAAACAGCAGATTTATTTTTTAACATCATTTGGTCAATAAATTATCTGAGTAGGATATACGCAGAGGATATAGCACTCCAGAGAAGTTGCATTGGCTGCTCTGTAGTTAAGCACTATTTATTTCAACTCAGTATGGACACTGTTTCTCATCCCAATATACAGGGAGGATTATGCAAATAAGATGCCTAATTTTGGGGGAAAAGTTCTATGAATAGCTACATACCGGAAAAAACCCAATTGTACTCTTTGTAGGAACATGTAATGTATCCACACCATATAGCTGACCAAACTTCAGTGTGGTCACTTACTTTCTCCAAGGTATGAAAGAATTCCTCTAACTCTGTTTAAGATTTTTGTACCTGTAGTATCACTATGTACTTCAAAACTGTTTCCACTTAACCAGTAAAGGTATCTGGGTTTTATGTATGAGCATATATTTGAGAACTTAATTAAAACTTTGAATATAGTCTAGATTTGCCTGTGAAGTAACACATAAACCAAATAATTATTCACGTATAATTAAGCTCTTCTTCATACTTTCAAGCCATTCTAATTCTTCTCCCTTGCACCTTTACTACTTCTGTATCCTTCTAAGCACAAACTGACAAGACCTAAGCACAACCTTCAGTGTGGCTTCTAGCATGCATTTATGTATGCTCTCTGATTCTAGAAATTCTGAGGTACCAAATTCAACAAAATTGAAATATTCAGCAACTTATGTCCTGTACTTCTATTTTAGCAATGCAGAATTGTTCCTGATTTTATATAACTGTTTTGGTTTGTCCACCAGCATGTCTTACTTACTCTTCTATGTTTTATGACTATTGAAAGCATAATTCAAAAGATTAACTCAAATTATCTGCTAGAAGAAATCTTTTAGTTCCCATTTTAAATCAAACTAATGCTGTGAGGAAAGAATGTCATTAAATTTAATGTCTATGCTGCACTGGAGATAAATCTCCATATTGAGCTGAGGAAATTTTCAAAAGATCAGCAGTTGTGATGTGACTGAATTCCATTGTTTTTTTCCACTAACCTCACCACTTTGTAGTCTTACAACGACCTAGACTATTGACTTGAACCGCACTTCTGCATAGCCAAGCCAGAAATCATTCTGATTTATATTTTGCCCAGACTTTGCCACACACGAGAAATAAAATTACTTCTATAAGGATGTTTCTTGTATCTTTTACCAACAATTTTCTGCCCTGTCAGGCTACTCTGTTTCTGTGTACTACTCATTTTAAAACCAGTCTTACGTAGTGCAAGGGCTGGACTGGAAGCTGGCCCTCAGAAGACCTATTCTTTGTTTTGCTGCTGACTGACTTATGTGACTTTTACTGGGTTCATTAATCTACCTTTGTTTCAGTTTACTCATCTCCAAATTGGCTGTGATAAACAGATGTTGTGTTTTGCTGAGCTAAATTTCAAGACATATTGACCCAATAATCAATAATTTACCAAGTAATAATAAACCCTAATATCCAGTTACTGAAACACTAGTCAGCTATCCAGCTGACTCAGTGCACTCCTTGTTGCAATCAGCTGGACACCTTTGCTCAAATCCCATTCACAGGCCAGGGGTATTGAGTTTCAAATTAGCATCAAGACTGCAATACATGGACGTCATGAAAACATAGGTTAAAATTGTAATGGCTTCAAATAAACCCTCTATCCTTTCAAGTGCCAATCAGGATATACTCATTTGCAAATACAGTCTAATTGTTTAACCTTATTCCAGACCTTTGGGACTCAATTATCCTTCTGCTTGTAAGAGTGAAGCTCTAATTACCGTTTTAAAAATAAAATCAGGCAATACTTGTGGCTTATGTCAGAACTTTAATTTTTTAAATAGATCTTTAGCTGACATGGTGCTACCGAACCAACAGCACACTGGTTCACCCATACATATCTTGAGGTTTTTGCCAATATTTTTTCTTGGTAACATCTTTTGAGTGGCAGGTATTTTATTATTATTTCAAGACAAAACTTCCTTTTGACCTGATTTTCAAAATAATGAGCCCCTCTAGCTTCCATAAATTATAACAGAATTCATCAAATTATGTTCATACAACTTAGTATCCCGTTATTGTATACTACTGTACTGTGTACCTGAGCTAGCATGAGCCAAACCAGCTTGGGCACAGGAGGATGTTCAGCACAGATTTTTGCACAAACTAATCTAAGTAGCTGGAGAGCCTGACTGAGCTGTCCTTCGTGAAATTTCATGTTTCCTCAGCAAGACTCTTTCTGGCACTTCTGCTCTGTTTGCTCTGCCTGTCTCCAGAGTAAACCATAATAGCCAATGTAGGCACAGAGTAAAGCATTATAATCCAGTCATAATTAACAATCTTATTCTTTTTGTGAGATGAGTTAAACATTGAACTGTCAAACAAGCCAGAATGCTCTGCTCTTCAAAAACCTCTTTGAACAATAAATGAAATGACTCCTCATACAGCGTTTCCAATATTGTATTTATCTTAATCTTAGTCCATCTTTCAGTTTGCTTATGGACTTCCTGAAACTCTAAAGATTCACAGAAAAATAACCAAACATCCACTTTCTGCCTTGAGACAAAATCAACTGTACCTATGGCATTCTTCACACATGCCTGATGAAGGCTTTCTGCCAAGTTCTTTAGCAACAGATAATCTGCAGTCATTTCCATTGCTTCCCTACCTTTTTGAATATAAATGTTCTGTCTTTCTAGGCATCTATTACTATATGCAGAAAGATTGTGCAAGTAGGATGCATCCCATCTAAGAGGACAGAAAAAGTATTCATTAGTTGATACATGCAGTTACTAAGCTAACTGTTAATACCTTCATCACCCCTAATGAATCTAAGGCAGCTGGGCAGCTCTCAATCTGGTGAGGAAGTATTACCCTCTAGTGCTTCTCAAAACAGGCTGGGTTGCTGTTTTCTAATTCTGCACATTTTTATGTCATTATTTTTCTCTGGAATCTTTGAGTGACTAGTCACTCAAATTTCAGTAATTTCGCTCCTGTATATTAACTTTTCTCATCTCGCATAGCTTTAGCTTAAGTATTTGAACAGTTTAACAACTATCTTCTCAGTAAAACAGAAGCAAAGTCACCCAGATGTGCTACACAAAGCTAGCCCTTGGGTCACAAGCCACTGAGCCACTGGGCTTTTGGTTCCACTGTATTCCTCTCTTTTTCCAGCTCCTTTTCATTCAGTCTTTCCCTGTAGGTCCCTTTTTCTAGTCTCTGGTTGTTAGTTACTGCTTTACCAGTGCTGAGTAAAAGGCAAGGATTGTGGACTCTACTCCTTCTTATTTGCCCATTCTCACCTTTGTCTTTTTCACAGAAAATACCTGGTATTGTTACCACATGTTGACATTTGGGATACACCCACAGATCCATTTCTGAAAAACTGCCACTTAATTGGTATTCTGCATCCTGTAGTGTATACAGTTCTTCCTACTGAAGCATAAGGCTTACAATGCTCATACTGAAATTCATTCTGTTTTTCCAGACCATTTCTCCATTTTAGAAAGATTCTTTCAAATTCTTACCCTGCTCTCCAAAGCTTTTGCAACCCTTCATGGATGCCACATGCAAACTAAATACACTTGCTTGATACTCTGTCATAGGCCATGAAAATATTGAATAGCTGCAGACTCATGACAGATCCCCATGAACCTCAACTGATACATCTTTTCATTCTGATCTGTCATAGATCCCTATTCTTCAGGTATGGTTATTACAGGAGATTTGGGCCCTCCTTATACAAGTTTCGTGAAAGCCACATTTTATAAATATGTTTTTTAAAGTACCAATTGCTACAATATCAAAAGCCTTAACACAGTCAACATGCGTATGATTTCAACTATTGCTGTCTTATGCACCAGCTCTGCTAACACTTCATAGAGTATAGACTGCATTGACAGGAGCTGGCGTAGACAGAGATATCCTGATTACTGTGCCACTTCTCTGTTATTTTCCACATTCTTAAAAGTAGATCAATTGTTCATTTCAGATTTCCTCCAGAAGCTGAAGTTAAGCTGGTTTGTCTAGAGCTCATTTCTTCTTACAAATAAGCACTATCTTCACCTTCCTCAGTCTCCTGGTATCACACCCTCCTTTTCACATTCTTAAAGACAGAAGTCAAAAATTCTCTGCTTTCTTCAGCCAGTTCTCCAGCTTGCCTAGAGTGCTTTCATAAATGCTAAAATTATCCCTGCGTAACGCTATCTGTATACAAATCCTTTCTCCAGAGTACCCACTTCCTCATTCTAGAGCATGTCCTGAATACATATTCCCTCTTTATTTCAAGCCATGTATCAACAGTTCCAGTAAAGGCCCTAATTAAATCAAGGTTCTCTTATCTTGGGCAACAAACAGGAAACCAAAGAAAACCTAACTGGGGCAGTTAATACATTTAATACAGCTAAGAAAAATTACTTCTACAGATTTTCTGCAATTTCCTACACTTAGAAGGTCATTTTTACAAATTCAGAGCTTGATCCAAGGCTAGCCAAAGCCACTGACAAGAGTCACAACTTCTGAGAGTCTGGGATTTAGCTTCCCGAATAACATTTTATCACTAGTTAAAGATAACAGACTGGTATCAAGCCTGTTGTGATGCATGAGTTTGCAAATATCCTCGGTGCTGGATTTCTATAGAAGAGTGGCAAATACCATTTTGCGCTTAGAAAAGCGGAATTAGACTTTGGGTGGTAGGAATTTAGATAAGTTTGTTTCCTTCTTCCCTAAAGTCCTTCTGGAAAGGTCACAGTGATAAAAATAGAGCTGCCTTCTTTTACGGGGATTTTGCTTGAGAGCTCAATTTATTCAGAAATCAAGACAGATTGATGCTGTTCCCTGGGAATGCAGATAGGCATATTTTAGACAATAAACCAGGAGCCCTTATCTGCTGAATTTTGTCTTTTCAATGTATCTATCCTATGCTAATTTTAGGTCTGCATCCTCTATATCCTGCCATGTTTTGTTTTTCCTCCCATTCAGCTCTGATTTCCCATTACGGCATGTCCTTTTAGCACACATTTTGTACTTATGACGCATCTGCTCTCATTTTGCTCCTGCAAGCGCCTAAACGATAGCTAAATGCATCTGTAAGGACAAGTGCTGAACAGGTGCAAAACAAGATCACAAGTAATGAAAGCAGAGGAAGAAATCGGAGAATAATTTTTGCTTTGTCAGGATTTGCCTAATATATGTATAGCTATTATCCAGGCAATACATATATCTCATTTTCATATCGTAATCCTTTTTAAAACATACTCCTTTGGACTTAACTTAGTGTAAGAAAATTTGGTAGAAAGATATTCATTCTCTATTGCTGATTTGACAGAGATTTCTTAGTATAGCTTGAGGAATGTATAGGGGTGTAGGAGACATCTTTCTTTTGTGTTAGTCAAAGAGAATATGCAAAAAGTATGAATGTACGCACATTATTTTTAAAAAGCCATATGTTTATTTTTATACTTTCCAAAGCAGTTTTGTATATGACCTTTGTAGAAAACTTGTGCGGGGATACTAATTTCACACATACCATAAATTAATATATCCTTTCGAGTAACGCTGCATTCCTTTCACATTGTTTCAACAACATAAAAAGTCAATACAAAGTCATTTTCTATCCCATGCTGTAGCTTGACAATGCCACCAAGTGCCGTATAAAGTATTCAGCCTCCAGGACAGGGAAATTTTCAGGACTGTGGCTATAAGACCTTAGTGCCGTTACAGTTGAGAAGGGTGGTGGTAGTGGTGGTGGGGGAGGAGGTGGGGACAAACCAAACCAAACTAAACCAAAACCACCCCTATTTCTATTCAGTAGCCAAACCACAGACGAGAAGGAAGTGTGGGAAGTCAGTTCAAAGAGACACTATCTGACTGTAACAGGACACATAGAAGCACCTTTTCTTCCCCCTCACGTATAACATCGCAACAGTTCCTTCTGCCATGAAAGAAAACACGTACATCTGGTGAAACCAGAGCAGTTCTGGGGCTGCTTTAAACTACACTGGAAATCAGAGCCTGAGGAGCACAGTTCCTCAGAGCTCCTGCCTACTTCTCTTCCTGCCCTTTGCTCACAAAACTGCTCCCATAGGGGAATGACCCAGCTTGGGGGAGTTATTCCATAGTCATCACACCAAGGTACACGAGAGCAGAGCCAGGCTGCTTATTTTAGTCCAAACTCATTCAAAAGGTTTCTGAGGACTCCACGCTCGTGCATCTTCTGTGTTAAGGTAGGAAAGAAAGTAGGAGGAAAAGAAAAAAAGAAAGATGCATGCAATGTTGCTTCCGGAAAGACAGAATTGTTAGCAAGACCATACCCTGAGTTAAGCAGCTCCTTTTTTGACAGCAGTCACACTGCTGCTCTCTGAAGGGCAAGAAACTGAACTTTCAGTGAGCCAATTAGGAAATGCTTCAGAAAGAAAACTAGTGACAGCAACAGTCTGGGAGATTAACCATGGTAAAGGATCCTCAAAGCATCTTTCCTTTGCATTACTTAAAAACTGCCTTTATAGAAGTAAAAGCAGCAAAATGGCTTTTTTTTTTTTTTTTAATACTTATTTCTTTGCCAGGTCCCAGAGCTTTAAAAGTGCATAGTTCCACAGCAAACACCACTTATCACTATAGCTTTACTTCTTCAGAGAAAAATAAGTCTCTTTAAGAGGAATAATAAACACCCCTCCTATTACTGAGTCTGAGAAGACAAAGCAAGCCTGAAATGTGCAAGATGTTTTGCTTTTGCAGTCTTTTTGCTTTTCAGAGCCAGTAATGATTCACATTTCTCTAGGATCATTGCTGAATACTTAATCGTACAGACTCACCAAATTTTGTCTCAGCATTGAGACCAGCAAAGTAGGAGCTAAAAAGTGACCAGAAGAATTAGCCACACTTATGTGTTTTCTTTGATTACCTAAAGCAAAGCAAAATGTTCATGAGACAAGAATAATAATCAGCCTCCTATGGTCACATACACATGATCTCACAAAATAACACCAAAACTTCATAAAATAAAATGGGTTTGAATTGGTCCTATTACAAAGACAAAGGTGTTCCTACTGGAAACAACAGCAGTTTTCTTGCTGCAGCTGAACTGGGCTCTAATGTTGCTGCTCTCATTAGGATGTAGGGGAAAAAGAAGTGTGTAAAAATAATAATCCTATTTGGAGGAAGCAAGTATACTAAATTTCTTTTATAAGGCTGATCACAATCAGGAAGAACATAAGCCTGAAGGGCTCGCGATTTCGCAAGCTTAATGGAAAGAGTGCAGGCCTCTGTTTTTAACAAGGCTTCCCTTCATAATTAATGATATCTGCTTGTCCAGACACTTTGGATATATTGACCCTGGTGAAGAGTGATGCCAAAAGCCCCTCCTGACAACTTCTTCTGCTTCTCCCTTTAGCTGCCCTGGGCAATGGCATTCGGGTTTGCTCACCAGCACGCTTCTCCCCTGACACCCTGATGCAGAACAGCCACCACCCACTGGGGTCAGGCCAGTCCCACCCCTGCGGCACCCCTACGTCTGGAGCAGCCAGGAACAATGCTGCAGCAAGGCTAGCCCGAGTGCTCCAAAAATTGGGATCAATCTTTCATAATAAGTAAATATTTATTTACTTACTGTTACCAAACTCTAAAACTCTTGGGCCATGTTCACAGCAATCCTGTGCTGTTCAGATTTACTTCTGATTGATGTGCTCTGCTGTATTCGGTGGTGGAACACGATGTTTTCCCATTTGGCTAACCTAGATCAGATATTATTCATTATTAACTGGTTTCCTGCACTTTTCTTTTGCTTTTTTTTTTTTTAAATCTTATTTGCAGCAGTCTGCACCTTTTAAAGTATGCCTCTAAGTAATCTGCTGGGTAAAAACTAAAATGATTACAGATCTTTTATATGATATGCACTGAGGCACAGAGAAATTAAGATCAAATTTTCATACCTATCTTTTTCCACATATCCTTTCAGAGATGCTGATGTTCCCTACATGTTCTAAAATTAGGAGGTCTCCTGAAAGAGTATCACCTTTAAGAAAATAAAAATGAGTCAGTAATTGGGGTGCGTTCTTTAGAATAATTCACAGGCACTAGACACTTTACTTCCTTTTTTCCCCCTCTTTAAACACCTCTGTTTTGTTCAGATGTTTTACAGGACCCACCACCAGAAGAACATCCTCTTGGAAGCTACTTCCTCAGCTACAAGGCACAAGGTGGACATTTTGTTTCTGACAGCACCCTAGCTCCCCCTGCACTCCATATAGTCTCTTAATTCCTGTCAGGTTTCCTTTCAAACATTTTTGTTTGTTTGTTTCTGATGAGTCAGATCACCTCAAGAGATTAAAAAAAAAAAATTCATTAAAATGATACCCTTGTGAATTAAGAACATTTTAAAGCTAAATGTCACCCAGCAGTTTATGTGTATACATAGAAAATAGACCCATTAGACACCTGAAACATAGGTCTTAACTAACGCATCTAATCTTCCAGCTGTGATTAAAAACCCTCCAGAGGAGGGATCCTTCTCCCCTTTGTTTCAGTGAAAGTCCCTTTAAGAGGGAGATTTCTTCACAAAACCTTTCCGCGTTCCTTGACGATGAAACGTACAGTCTGTTATTACCTTACCCCTGTGCGTCGCTCTCGTAGTTAAGAGCGTTTCACAACGAAATGCTCCGTACTACCTTTATAAAGGGAACTAGCCCTTGCTTTTTGCTACTTATGCGATTAAAGACTAGAAAGGGTTACAAATGAAGAAAAGAAGAGAATATTGTTGACAGACTTTGACGCTTAGCTATAACATACCCAAATGATGTACAATTCATGGTTGTTACCGTCTGAAACACTAGGTTAGAAAATTGTCTTCATCTTAATAGTTATGGCAGTCCTAACTACGTTTTCCAGTCTGGTCTTCACAGCAGGTTGGTGGAGAGAATCACAGCGCTCCCTTCCTGCTTTCAAACCTACCAGCCAGATTTTCTGCTGCAAACGAGGAGGACTTCAGCTGAACTCCCCAAGAAAATAGCTTGCTCACATGAATATAATTTTGAACGTCAACACCTGATAATTAGTGCTCTCCTTAGCTCATGAGGGTTTGTGTGGTCATTCCTATAGACGTTTAAAAGTGGAAAGGTACAAACATCTTCCCTGCAGTCAGTAAAACAAAGTTTCCTTCCCTCAATGTTTCCCTATTTATTATTATTTTTGAAATCAGTACAAACAATGCTGTCTGTCAACAGATTGCTTCCATGCTTGCTCATAACTTTTGCAGTCATTGGAAACGTGTTTTCAAGGAATTCACAGCAGAACTGCACAATTTATAGAGCTGAAAGAACATGAGGTTTAAATGAAGTTCAGTGGCTGAGTACAGGAATAGGAAATGATTTTAGGAAAACACTTGAAGGAGAGAGAGATCTCAACACCTTGAACCTCTGGCAGCCATTTAAAGGCGCTTGAAACAATCTTGAGCCCTGTTCTTCAGCGTGTTTTCCAGTCCCCCCTCAGCATTTTGGAATTTGTATCTGACACCAGCTGATGCAAGTTTGTTACCAGCTGCACCTGGCTTTGAATTAAGAGGGGAAAAATCCGACAGCTTAAGAAATGTGGTTGTGTAGAGCCAGGGGAACTGCACCAAGTCTGCCACCTGCAGCCCTTTCTGTATGGGGTGTTCAAGGTCGAAACAAGACCTTGGGGGAGGAGGAAAGGTGAAAGGAAGACTGTACTCGTAAACTGCGATAAAATACTGCTCAGCACTACTTAGAGGAATTTACTTCCATAGTTTAGCTGGTGGAGAACTCAACAATTTTTCTAAACACTTGCCTTAGTTAAAAAAAACCCAAAAAACCAAAAAACAAATTTTAGCAACCAGATGTGGTGTGAGAAAAAAGTAGAATGTGCCTTTTTTTCATGTTATGCTGCCATTTCCAATTACTTTTAGCTCTCTTCAGTGGCATGTATTAAAAGAATGGATGTTTCCTGCTAGCCGAGGATGCATGTTATAAACACCGGACACCTGGCAGTCCAGTCAGAGACCTCCAAAGGATCACACAGCCCTAGCGAGTGGACTCTAATTGCTGCTTATTAAAACTCGGGCCTGCTCACAGTTAAAGTAAAACACAGTAAGTAGCACTTTAGACATTTCCAGTTCTACCAATGTATCTGATGTGCTGCGGCATGCTAGCTGATGCCTGCAGATGGGGACGGCGCTACAGCAGCTCACCTTGCTCAGGAAGAGGGGGGTGCCACCTCTTCAGGTTTCCCTTGGAAAAAGTCTTACTCTTTCTAAAAACTTCAGGGGTATTTGCACGTACTGCCAGATACCACGATCCCTCTCTCTGAAGGCAGAAGAGGAGCCAGACCAGCTGGAGGGTGAGTCAGACCAGTTGGAAGAGGATAGCCTCCAGCTTTCCAGCAGGTCGTGGTGCTGCCCTGGCTGTGGTGCCAGGCTGGCACCAGCTGCCAGAGCCTCATGTGGCCCCAGTCAAGGAGCCCCAGGGAGGCTGCTGGCCCCCTCCCGGCCACGGGGGAGCCCCAAAGTGAGGAAAGTGAAGGAGTTCAAAAATATAAATGGAGGCACCCTTACTAAAGGGTTTGCACGAATCATCATTGGTGTCAAACCCAGGTAATTAATGTTGGGTTCTTAAATCCAGCCAGGCTCTTAGAAATAACAGCACGTTTTAGAAGTTCTGGATGCTCAGGACTTCTGAAAATCAGGGATTATTTAGGCAATTAAATGTGGGTTTAGAAGCCTATGATTATTCAAGTCTGAAAATCTTGGCTTGTGATTAAAAACAATTCTAATTTGTATCACTGTTACTCAGAATTGTTAAGTCCTTAAGACGGAGGTTTGAAGAAAGTTCATGTCGCCTATTCTCAAACCAGCCTAAGCCCTGCAAAGTGGAAAGTGCAAATCGTTTTTGGACAGCATTGTTTGCTCTTCATGTAGAGATACGGTGACAGAAAAATGAGTCAATAGAACAAAATCTGACAAAAGCAGGAGAAGAAAGAGAATGGCGGGAATGGAGGGGAAAAAAATTGGAGACTAGGGAAAAGGAGGAAGCGGAAGATATAGAGTGCAAGTCTATTGAGAGAGAAGTGCATTGACTGCGCTGTCATTTGGTAGCTCTGTGTGTGCAGCGTTTTCATTGGTAATAGAGGGCATAGACTGCCATTTCGGGTCTGATGCAGTACTCAGAAGTCTTTCCATTAACTTCAATGAGCTTTGGATTAAGCACTTAGAGGGAGAGGGAAAAAAAAAAAAGGTTGTGCTTAAACTGCAAGCCTCTTTGAAGAAAAGAGTTTAAATTATGGAAGAAAGTTATAGTGAACTCAGAAAACTCGTAGCGCTCACAAGCCCCCAGAATCCCTAGTACTTACACTGTCTCCTGCAGACCCCCACGCTTAAAAAGGAAGAAAAGTAGCTTATCTGAGAGTTTAAATGAGTTCAATAATCGCTCAGGCTGTGGAACGTAACAAGGGATGTATTACAAACAAGCCAGCAAAGCAGTTTATTCCCCTAAAAGTGTGCAGGGGATTAAAAAAATGCAGAGGAATCCCTGATTGCTATTGTGCTTTGGGATTAAAGAAGTTCAAAAAGCAGCTGCTGCTTTTTCATTGTCTGTTGGAAATACAAAAATAAGTAAATAACTTTGAGGATAACAGAAATTTAAGCACTTTTTTCTGAAATTTTTTCCCTTACTTTCTGTTTCTGCCTTTATCATTTTCTTTCCTTTCTCATAAGAACCAAAAAATATAATCAAATTTTTAATGTGGGGACTTCTGAGATATTCAGCTATAGTCCATGACTGTGCCCCTTGGGCTTACTGCCTGAACACAGACCCCCCCATTTCTAACGGGATTTTAAAGTCCATCTGCAATGTTCTCTTATTGTGTCCATCTGCAATGTGCTCTTACCAGCAACCAGCCTTCCCAGTCACCTCCCTAACCACAGTGCTACAATTTAATGGCTACTTCATTTTACAGTTAAACCCATCAGAGGCAGCTATCAGAAAAAAAATGGACACACACATTGCAGAAGAACTTCCAAGTTTTATTTTAATCATGGACAAAGTGCAGGAGATTTTTAAACACTATAAGCAAGCACCCATCAGCAAGAGGGCATGGCACACCATGGACCCTTGCACTGTATTGCACTGATCCGTGCCTTTTTCAACCAAGGTCAGGCTTGACGCTGAGAAGTATGCTGTTCTTCTCTGCAGAGCCTTTCTTAAACTTGAGCGCTCTTTAGTTTTTTAGCAACGCATCTAGGCATTGCGGTTCCTCTTTCTTGCATCCCACAGCTCCTGCACAGTCCTATTTTCCTATTCATAAGGTATCTCCTGACTCTTGCAATGTGCTCCCATGAGCTTACTGATGCCCAGCATTCACAATATTTGCTTCATTCAGAGAACAGATTGTTTTGCTATCCTCAAGCTCCAGAGTCCACAAGAAGCATTTTTCTGTCACTATTTTTTTGTTCCTTGATTTCTGCTGGGAATTTTCAACTAACTGCCTCAACATCCATACAACGAGTGAGTAGATGATTTTTCCCTTAGGCAGCAGCTATTCCATTGCTCTGAAGTGCTCTTGTTTAATTGGAAAATTATTCTGGTTATTGACTCCTAACTATTCCTTGTCTGGGATATCTCCTTGGCTGGAAAGGCAGGTTTCCTATTTGCTGAAGGCTATGGTGATATTGAAGTTGTATTAAACACAATCAGCATTAATAAGATACTCAAGAATTTTAACTGATCTAGAATTGTTTCAGAAAATAGCACAGTTTTTATAAGGCTCCCTATTATTAGCTATAAGACAGGCATGTTCATTTTCGGAATTAGTCTGGAAGAGTGAAGCTAAAGTTATACTATAACCAAGAGGGGGGAAAAAAAAACCTTTAAAATTAGATTTTGCTTAGCAGATACGTTGGCTATTAACAGTTTCTTCTTCTGTTCAAAACCCATGCAGTTAACTCACAGCTGCTCCTGCTATCTTTAGAATGTTATTACTCATCAGGAGGGACATGGACACATTCAGAAGGACCAGACAAAGCAAATGACCTTCAATATTTATCCTCTCAGAGAATCTCATGGTAAAAATTGTTAGCAGATTTTACTGACTTAAGAACCCCAAGATCTTTAACATTAACCAGTCATTCTGTCTTCTTTCATGTTCCAAGTAATTTCAAATCAGGCACTGCTTTCCAAAATATTTGTTTTAAACGGCAGGCAAATGGAAAATTTTTGATCGTATTCCATCAAGCTTAAAAAGTTCCTAATGATCACTTTTGCCAGTTGTTAGGATTCATGTCATCACTAGACTAAGTATTTCGATAATATCTCAGTGTTTATGTTTTCCAAAGAGGCAGTAAATATGCTTGCCTGGAGTACACTGAAGAATTTTACCATAGTAATTTATTAGAAATGATCAAAATCTACAGTTTATGTGGGAAATTGTGCCTTTTCCCCCTTCCCTTCAAAATTTCCTTTGCCAAAAACAAACAAACAAAAAAACCTACATCAACAGTTCTCAAATTCTAAAAAATTCAATGTGGCAATGTAGAAGTGTTTAAATATTTCATCCTGAAGCTTTTTTCCAACATAGACAATTTCAATATTCCTACATTAAAATGCTTCATTTGAGTGTATTGAGACGAGATGTTTCCAGATCACTCAGTCTTGAATTCAGGGAGAGTTTGGCTGGTACTCGATGCATTGACATTCATCAGCCTTTTATGATGCTACTTCATAGAAAACCTGCATGGCATCATGAGTAGTACTGGCCTGACCTCACTGAAGTGAAGAAAAGAGAAGGCCTGAACTACTATTTTTGCTAGACAATGTGTCACATTGAGGAATATATTTTAATATTGAGCTGAACCAAAAAGAAATATTCTTTCAATTTTGGGGACAGATTTTTTTTTTTGTAAGTGATATTTCCCCCCCACAGAAATTTTCATGAAAACTAAATAATCTCTCTAGAAAATTTTCAGCAACTTACATTATCATTCTCAAGTTATGATCAGCAACAAATGGTATCGAAGGGTTTCTTCTGAAAAATGTAACAAATAATAGCAGTCAGGATCCCACATAGTTATCTACAAGAACAGAATACCCCTTGGGATAGCCTTGCTAAACAATATTTCTCTCATGCGCCACCTTCATGGAACCCCTTTCTGGATGTGGTAAAAGAGCAAATTTGAGAAAGAGGGTACTTATTAGGGAATGAGAGCTATCTATTTATTCAGTTAGACTCCTTATTTACAGGATATCCCTAGAACTGTTTTAAATGTTGTTCTCCAAGTCTTGCCCCTCCCTCCCCCCCCCCACCCAAAGTTGTCATTCAGTTGAAAGGTGGTTGCATCCCAGCCCATCTGGTTGTTTATTTTTGCTCAGATAGGTGCTAACGGGGGTTTCTTGCTTTATGGCACCTAAGACAGGAGGAGCACTGGGCTACTCTCCTCTCTGCACACTGAAAGGAGCCCTTGGTGATTCAGGGCATCAGACATTCCTAGTGGACATAAATTGAAAGGTTATACTTTGATCTCAGATCTAAGCCTAAATTAGGCTAAGGGGCAAGACCGTTCACAGGGAACGTAGCATTTCCTATGCACGTTCTCTGAGCCCCTCACTCTGTACCTAGCACTGACCTCTGAAACATTTTGAACTGCTTATAGCTGGATAGATTGTTTGTCTCCTACACTTTTGCAGCTGATACTTTTTTATATTACATATGATCCGTTTCCGTCATTAATTTGATCCATTAACACCTGATGTTATATTCAGTTTTTCACTTGAAAACATACTGGCAAGACAACGACTTTTAACTCTAGAAAGGCGTATTCAAGGTCTCCATGCTGGAGGGCTTCGCAGTTTTAATTTCTAAATTAAATTCGCAGTTTTAATTTCTAAATTAAATTACCTAAATGTTGCAGTCCTTTTGACCCACTTCATCCCTTCTTCAAAAATATTCTTTTTTCTTCCTTCAGAAAGTGTTACATTTCTCAGCAATTTTGAAGGTTTCAGAATCTGTTGGGATTCATGTTCTCCCCTGCTTGAGTAAGCTGGTATAACTACCACTTTATCAAGAATCTTGAATTTAACTATATTAGATGCTGTTATCCTACAAGGATCAAGCATCTATCTAAACTGAAGCAAAAAAAATCAAAAGCTGCTTTCTTGCCGGGGTTTATTGATGGGAGGAGAACGCAGTTTTGTCTAGAGCAACTTTCTTTCTCATTTCTTTAGTATACCTTTCTATAGTTAGTTTCTGAGAACATACTAAAAGAACAATATATACATTTTTACAGAAAATACAATGTAGCTGCTGTAATTAATAGAGTGATTTGGTATTAGTAAAAAGGGAACAACAATATGATCAAAGTTTTATGAAAATGCACAATCCCACTGATAATTTGAATAGGAAATATGTTTGTACTTGGTATTTAAATATTTCCTCATTCATTTTACATTCATTCTAGTCTAGCACAAATGTAAATTTTGTAATAAAAAAGCAAAAAAAAAATCAGATCTAATTAACTTATAAGCCTTTGGGGAACATTATTTTAGCCTGTGACATGATAACTAGAGTACTGCTTGCACATTCAGTAAACATAATCTTGTATATTTTTCCACTGCAGATAAATGATGGCTCTGATATTATTTCCATATATGTAATAAATTACCTGCATTCATTCATGTTGACATACACTACTGGGAACAAAAGAAAAGCTTAATCTTGCGGGAAATGGGCACACATTACTCGCAACGTATCTGCAAGTCTTATTCTAATTCAAATACTATCTCTGTTAGTAATCCCTTGGGGCACACAATTTCAAGCACAATGCTGTGCTAAAATGAATAAGGCTGGGTTTTGAATCACATTCTCTGTTTTTGTGCTTGCAGCTGATAGACGAAAATGCTTTGGAGATAAGTTTATGTAAGATAAATATTTGAGAACAGTTGTGTGCTCAGTTCAAGAAATTAAATATGAAGGACACATCCCGTGAATAGTTCTGCCCAAAGGAACACCTTCAGCTCATCCATATGCCTTTGCATCAGCCGCTTCTAGGATTATGTCTATGGAAAACTGCAGGTGACAGAATTATTTACTCTTTTGCAAAGACTCCCAGTAAACCACCCCTGAAGCCAGCCCACCCCACTTTTCAGAGTCAAACTCAGAAACTTAGGCCATTAATGAAAGTTGCAGACAAATTGAGAGAATTACAGAAGCACAGTGCTGGAAGAGCCTCAGGATCTCACCTCGTCCACCTGATGATGTCAAGGCAGAATCTGCTTTGCCTCTATCATTCCTGACGGATGTTTTTCCGACCTCTTCTTAAAGACCTCAACTGACCACAGCCTTCCTAGGCAGTGCCTATCAATGACACTACTAAGGGATCTTTGCTACCACATACCTTACGTCTACCCTGAATCTTCTTTGCTGTGGTTAAACTCATTGCCCTGTGACCTCTGCATTATCTCCAGTTAGTGCCCCATCCTTTTTCTGAAACCTAGCTCTCAAAACCAGTTCTATGCTTCAGCTGAAGCCTTATAGGTCTTAAGTAAAGTGAAATTAATTTATGATGTGCTCTGGTTTATATTTCATTATATGACGTTTCCCTTTTAAACAACAGCATGAAATTGCTTAGGCTTATGATACGCTATAACCTCCTCACACCCACTTTAAAGGAAGAGTCACCTAGTTAATTGTCTTTCATCCTGCTCCTCCTCAGATGTTGTACTTTGTATTTGCCCATGTTGTTCTCTCAGATCATATATTCATGTTATTTGCAAATGTTATAAGCGTGGTTTCCATTCTAACATTCCAGTCATTAATAAAAATAGTGAATAAAACAATATGAGAGAACCAATGGGAGAACCTTGCATACCGCCACTTGACATATCGTTCAATTTTTAACTGCTGTTAACTACTATTTAGCCAACTGTTTTTCACATCTTTTAAGAATTTCATGACTCTGTTCCCTGTTATGGGAAGCTCTTGTGAAAGAATAAAAAAAGTATTACTAAAGCCAAGATAAATGACTGCAGTCACTTCTCTCCTATCCACAAAGCCTGCCATCCTGTCTAGAAGGAAATTAGGTTAGGCTGATTCCTAGGGGGAAAAAAAATGTTGCCTGCTATCTGCATGTTATTTCCTCCTTAATTTCCAGGTACCTACAAACAGTTTACTTGATTCTCTCTTCCAGAACATTTCAGGAAGTTATGGTGTTAATTGTATTAGTCACAGCGGGCCCTTTTAGTGAAGACTGCTGGGGAAAAAAAGCATTAACAACTTTAATGCTCAAGTTCACCTATGGATAATTTTCCTCTCTATTGAGTAGTAGTCCTTGATTTTCCCTTTTTACTATTTATAGAGCAAATGAAAGAATTTTAAAGTATTAAATTATTACAGCAGGTCAATAATAAAATGAATTCTTGTTTCCCAATGCAGTTTCTTGATGGTTGCACCTCATCCTGTGCATTGGCTTTTTTTGGCATTGTGGCTACACGTTCCTGCTACTCTTATTTTCATCTCTAGTAAGTCATCCATCTGTAGTCTTTATAATTCCTTTTTGTGGGTGGAGTCAATGGGGATTTTGCAGTTTAACCAAGTTAGTATCCTATATGACTTCTTATCTCTCTGCACTGGGTTAATTTGATCTTATGACCCCAGTATTTTTTCTTTTAAGCTTTTGCTTTATCCCTTAATTCTTGTTCTCATGATATAATATCTACCAGTTCTCTCTCTGCACTGAAATATCCCTCATTTTTTACAGAAGTTCTTCCCTCTCTCAGGATTGTAATAGATACAATTATTACATGTTCTACATTACCTATTCACCAGTTTCACTGATTAGTTAGAATTGAATAGAAACTCTCCCTTGTGGCTTTCTCCACCCTTCTGTGCCAAAAAAATTGTCACTAGCATATTGCAAAAACCTGCTGGACAACATGAGTTCTGCTGTATTCTTCCTTAACAGAAACGTAGGTAGTCACTGCCGCTTTGCTCTTGAATCCTGCCATTCAGATAAATTTCTCTTCACTCACAGAATACCTCTCCTTCTCAGCCTTCCTGTTTTAGTGCTCTACATAACACACCTACAGTGACGGCACCCCTATCCTTTTCCTCTTTTGTCATTACTCAGAGACTTTCACAGGTCTGCCACCCTCCAAATACTGGATTTCAGATCAATTGCATATATCTTTTATAGACAGAGGAACGCCCACCCACTCTTTGCCTTTCTGGAAAATTTGTATTCTTTCAATATCAGTGTTTCATTCATATTAATCATTTTACCAAATCCCTTGTTTATTCCCTGTATATTGTGCATTAGCAAACAGAAGCCTATATAAGCACGTAGTCTGGCCTGCTATTCCCTATATTTCTTTCTTAGGACCTTATTCTGAATAATCCTAACTTCCTCCCACTCTAGAAACCTTGAGGCCCTTAACTAAATTTCTCTGTTTATGCTTACCTGCCGATTTTTGCCACTCACACTGTTTCTTCCCCTTTGTCACAGTTTAACGCCTTCCTAAGTCGGTAGGTTCCTTTACAGAAAATACTCTCTTCTATTTTCAGAGATATTCTTTCCATGAGCAAGAGTTTATGGAACATCACATCAGTGGTCAAGGAAGCCATAGCTGTACCGGTGACTTCATCTATCCAAATACACATATTTCTCCAGAACATATAGTTCCCAAGTCTTTACTGATTTTCATCTGGGAAAATTTATACAAATACCATGAGTCTCCTATCTTCACAGAGTAATATTTGATCTGTTCAGCATCAATTCTGAAAGTACCAATATGACCCAGATTGAGGAGCATTCAGGCTTGTGATCACCATGAGAGATGAACTTCATCCATTTTACAGTAATCTGTTGGAGCCAAATTCTTTGGAAGCTGCACACTCTAGTATGTCTGCTCCACTAGGCAGGTGAGGGTTTCAGGAGGAAATTACCAATCGCTGATGCTTTTTTCTTCCTCTTGGGTATAGAGGCTGTGAATCTTCTACATGTGAGAGTCTTTTCTTCCTCTGCCAATGAGATGTGACCATCGTTTGCTTGTTGTACTTGACCTCAATAGTGAAACAGCATCAATTGCCAGATGAGACCAGCAGCCAGCTTCTTCCTAAGAGAGCGGCCATTGTTTCATTAGTGGTGCTGCTGTGGCCCCCGACCTGCCACGCATGTCAGGGTTTGGCTCACCGCTCCTCTGGCATGAGTGATCTCCACATTTTGACAGACAATCCAGAGATGACAAGAGTGAGTGAATGGGAAAGCTATGATTTTTTTTCCTCCCCTTAGAATTTTAATAAAAAAGGAAGCCTGCAAAGACAAAATTTTCAACAGTGAAAGAACTAGCTTAAAAAACAAACAAACAAACTGCATGTTTGTTCCAATTACTATTGGGGGGAAGGGGAATGGGATACACAATTAACAAGCCTGTCAGCTTATCTGAACTCATCCAGCAGATAAAATAACCCTTTTAGGAATGATCAGCTGCTCTCCGTTTCAGCTCAGTTGCTGTTCTGTAAGGATGACCAGATGCTGGAATGCTAGCACAGTGGAAAAAGACAGTAGATGGATGACAACTTTGCCAGTTAGAGGCTGAGTGCTTTGAGAAACCAAGGCTCAGATTCTCAAAAGTGTTTTGTTCCTTAATCGCCATTGCTGGGGATTAAAATCTTGGAGGATCTTACCTTCATAACAAACTATTATGTGCTCCAAACTATATTGAGCTCAGTGGCAGGCAGAGTTTCATTACTGAACTCCAGCAAACTGTGTTAAACTCAGAGATTTGGAAAACTCTGGAAGCAGCTAGGACTGGAGCCAAATTCAGTAACTGAAATCCATTTCAGTAATATAATAATTCCAATCTTAATATCTGCATGCCTTTCTGAAAATTTACGTCAGGCTTTAAATCCTAACTTTGTGGCTCTCAGTACTTTCTGCACGCTTACAAGGCCTAAGTTAAAGAAACAAGTATATCAGATCCCTTACCCATTGTGGCTATTACTACACCAACTGTAAAGAAATAATTCCAGAAGAATTTCAGTTTCTCTCTCTTCTAAATAATGCAAAATACCAGCTGTATGTTGTGCAATATTCTTCATCAGCTGTGAGATTTATTTTGCCTTTGAGTATTTTTCTTCCATGAACTTTTCCTCTCAGAAATAGTCACAAGTCAGTACATATAAATCAGAATAAATTGTTATAGATTTCTTGAAATGTAAAAAGCCATGAATTCCCAAGGTGACTGCACTTAGATCAGTTACGTTTAACAATACATGAAGAGCCTCATAAAATCTCTTTCACATTCCAACTTGCTATGTGATAATGTAGGTAAAAAGAGACTAACATAGGTAAAAGTACTTGGTGTAGGTGAATTGGTATGTAAAAGAAGATTTAACCCTATTGTTTGGTCTAAAGATCTTCTGAGGTTCAAAACCTTTTCATTTTTTTTGTTTTTTGTTTTTTACGAATTCAATGCAACACAAAAAAAGAAGAACATGTAGATTTTTGAGTGGAGCTAGGAGAAGCCATATAAGATGGCTCATTAAAAATCTGCATAATTATGATATTTCAAGCCCATTTTTTGTGACCTGCACAAACCAGTTCAAAGAATAGTTTGGATGCTTATTTTGGGCCAAAGCTAATATCCCACTATAGTGAAATCGTTGTGAGAATAACAATATTTATGGCTAAGAGAAAGTTAACTTTTAGAATTTGATATATCAGTAACCACTACGGTAGCTGATGTATAAAAATGAGAACCTGATAGGTTTTTGTTATCAGAAATATCTCTGTCATTTGATCAAATATAAAGGTCATATATTGCATCCATTTTTCAAATAAAGCATATATATCATAATTTAAAGACTGAAGTGCTGTAGCAACAAAGTAGGATGTTACAAAGTCGTAACTTCACCGTATGGATCATACTTTGTATACATCATTTGTCTTTTTGCATTACACCTCAGGATGTAGGCATTAGAAGTACTACTGCTGTACTAGAATGACAACATCATAAGAAACTCAATTAGACTATGTGTTTATTAAAATAGGGCACACTAAGACATAATTACAATACATAATGAAGTTGACATGCAAAGATAACCTGTAAGATTCTGCTGGCTAGGCTTTTTATACAGTCAAGGCAATTGTGAATGAAAGCTAAGCAGCTATTGTATATATTAGCATTTGCATGTGTGTACACTTAAAAGCTGAACAGTAGCATCTTCAAAAATGCAGCATGTAATTTTAAAGAAGTTATTACTCGTGAGCTAATTTGAATCATGTCTTTCCCAGAAAAGAACGTTCTAAGCTCTTGAGGGGGAAAATTAAATTTGTAGTCACTATTTCATTTGCATTTCCTTACTCCGGCAGTTTCCATAATTGGATTATTTCTAAAATAAAAAAGCAATCATATTTTATTTAAAAAATGGGAAGTAGAAAGGAAATGTCTACCTCTGAAAGCCTACAGCAGTAAATTAAAAAAAAAAATTACTTACAATTCTAATTTTCCCAGAATATTTTTTCCAGATACGGAGATGTGAAGTTTGCTTAATGGGATTTGCTCCAAAAGCTCTTTACACCATAGTGCGGCTCCTTCAGAGCAGGGTCTCCCAAAGTGTCCAGCTCTTCATCTGACAAGGTGCCCTTCCAGGTCTGTTCCAAGTACATGCCATAAAAAAAATTTAAATGCTTGACAGTCGGTGGCCAGGAAACCATATCAGGGTATTTTGACATGTGGGCCTCCGGGGCCCACTGCCAAACAAACTCCAGTTAGTTCTTCCTTCCATCCCATTTGGGCTGCTGTTTATCACAAACTTGCTACAGCTCTGGATGCTCAAAGAGTTCAAGCAGACATAACCTAAAGAGTTGGGTACTATTTGCCACATTTTCACTATATCTGATATGACATTAACGTTAAGTCATTTGGCTCATCTAATTTCCCTGTCAAGACACGGGCAGCAATCTCAGTCAAGCTAGTTAGTTGGACTTATTTTGTTTTTTTCTAATGGCAGGTTATTTTTTTGAACTATACCTTCTTTCCAAAATTAAAGCACATTAGAAATCAGTTCAGGGAAAAGGAAAATTAAAAAAAAATAAAAGAAAGAAACTAAGCATTATAATGATGGGGCTATCATAGCACTTAATTTTAGCGCCTAGCAGGCTTGGAGGTCTCTCTAGGTTCTCCACATAATCATTGAAGAGTGAAATTCTCAACTATACCTGAACCGTTCCAGAAAGATGTCTAGCTAGTCTGATATTGAAATCCTTCAGTGATGGAAACTTTATAACCTTCTTAGCTAACCTATTCTAATTGGTAGTGTTACCATCATTTTGTATGTGTATGTATGTGTGTGTTTTGTTTTTTTAATGACTAACTTGACTCTTCTTTGCTTCAATTTAAGCCTATTGCTTATTCTTTCACCCCAAATGGACGCTGAAAGCAGTCTGTTCCCTTCACTTTGCAACAGCTTTTAAGTAGCTGAAAACTGTTATCAGTTTCCTCCTCTGTAGGCTAGTCTCTTTCATCAAAAAAGTGTGTATAGCTACTACATTTTAGCTCTTTATTCTTCAAGTTCTGAAGGCCGCTATCATTGAAATATGGTTGAACAGAAACTTAACTGAACCTGACGTACAGGTTCTTCCCTTTGTTCTTTAGTTCTACATGTTAAAGTGTGTCCATGTTAAATTATTCAGTGAGCTCCCTCTCTGGCCAGGGGATATTATGAAGAGCATTAACTGGGGCTTTTATGAAAGTAACATCGTCTTGGTATTCAAAAAGTAGGACCTTATAGATTTGAAAAAGTAGCACTTTATTGACTATAATGATGCTTGTTTAACCTAGAGCTGGGGAACAGCTGAAGCCTGGCTGTCTTCCAGGGGTCTCCTATTGAATTCCAGTCCTGCCACAGATATAACAGCGACTGGAGGACATTGCGTTTTGTTCTTGGCCTTTCCTCGGCACTTTCATCTCTTACCTGGTTGAACTATGCCTTACTGATTTTTTTTTTTTTTTATGAACAATACTGTGGTACCAGGCAATCATGAAAGTAGGAAGCACTACTGGACACGAAGAGCAGTATTCTGTCTGGCTCATCTCTGTCGTGAACATTTATTTAATGTTATGGCTTACACAACAGAAACCCCAATGCTACACCAGTCATGACAGAAATGGCTAGCTTTTCTGTTACTGTGCAGTACCAGGCCATCACACCTGCTCTGAGCTTCCATCCAGCAGGCACAAATAAAAAATTGTGATTCACAGGACTGGTTGCAAAGTATGCAGTGGTGTGGAAGATCAGAAAAGGAAACTCTGACGGCACATAATACATGAATGCTACAGCCAGGAAAAGTGATCTGATGGGCAATGGAATGAGGTTGCCAAAGAATGAATGAAATCAACTGGCATGCAGATATTCAGCTTCAGCTTTGTTCACGCTTTTAGATTAGGAAATATTTTGCAAAGGTTACTCCCACCCTGGCAGGTAGAAGAAGAAAATAATCTGGCATGAAACGATCAACAGAGCTCTTGAGATCAGCCAGGACTGTGGGAACCCTTAATCCTCTGATACAAAGCGATTCAGACATTACACTTTACTGAATTATCCCTGAGCTGAGCAAACTGAGCTAGTCTTAACTAGGTATGACATGCTTTAACCAAAGGATGTGCTTCAGAAGAGTGTCCAGCTTTCCTCTGAACAGTTTAAGAGATGGAGAATGCATCACTTCTCTTGGTACTTTGTTCCAGTGGTTAATCATCCACACTGTTAAAAATGATGCCCAATTTCTGATTAAAATGATCTGGCTTCTTGTTATTTCTTCCTGAAAGATCTCAAGCAAACATGCAATCAAGACACTTCATAATTTTCTTTCTGTTACACTGAAGAGATTAGGTTCTTTAATTTTCTCTGTAGAACATTTTCTCTAGCCCTGGAATAACTTTTCTTCCTTTTCATATACCTAATTTTCTTCAAGTTTTGGAGGAAGGGACAGCTGGAAAAAAACCCAACAACATGAGTTTCAGATGGATTAGAAGAAAATGAAGTTGCTGTTCTGCATTAATAAAACTGCAGCATCCCAATACTACTAGCTCTGCGGTTCTGCCAACTATAGCACTCTTGGAGAGAACAAGCTGGCATTTCTGTTCCTTTCTTCCAAAGATCCATTAATTCTCTGAATATTAGATAAACATTTGCTAAAAGAGGAGAGGTGGTGGGAGAAGAGGGCTTACTGATGGACGTCCTTTCATAAGGATAAGCATACATACCTGTGCAGCATATCTATACACACCATCTGGCACGGGCTTCAGCTAATTCCAGTTAGTCTGGGCAAGAGAAGCTGAAAAGCTAGGTTCTAGCATCTGTACTTCAACATTTAACATTGTATATTCAAAGCTACTCAAGTTATTTGGATGTTCGGTTCCCTGAAGAAAAGAATGAAAATTAGCTGGCACTGTGAGCCTTCGAATGCCTTTGTAATCTCACAGGTAAATAAATTTTTGCATTTTCAAAGTGTGAGAATCAAAAGTTTCTACTAAGGTTATTTTTTAAAATTATTTAAATGATTTTGGTGCCCCAATATGAGCTTTAAGCTTGTATCTTAAAAACTTTCTCTCTCCTTTCTAGGTCTGTCTAAAGCTTCTGGTGGACAAGTTATTATGCGCTGGGACAAAACAGAATAAGATTGTAATGAAAAATAATATAAGAATTATAAGAAAGAAAAGCAATAGTCCTTTTTCCACATTGACATTGATGAGTTTGTGATACTTCATTACTATGCAATACCATTCCTGTGTACTTTTGTAAATAATGCTGCTTGAAACATTCTTGATGTTAATCAAAACACTTGTCTTGTTCAGAGCTCTCTGGGAAACAAAATTGTAGCAGAAAGTATTCATGCTTGGAAATAGCTTTAAATTTTCACCATACCTGTTTTTATTCTGCTTTTATTTTCCTTTCCTCTCTTCCTGCTCATCTTCACGCAAAATATCAGTTGTATTGAATTCCTTTTGTAAAAACCAAAAAAACCAAAAACCTTTTACTTACAAAATAAATATCTGTATTAACATGCATTTTTACTTAAATAAAATATGACAGATCTAGTGAAATAATTAAGGAGATATATAAGGCATTTTAAGAGTGAAGCAGTCTGATGTTCAGCTGGCTTTCCAGAAAGCAGAAATTGAAATATAACAGATCAGAGCAGTTTGTTTAAATACTACTCATGGTAATTAGCAATTTGACATTATTTTCTCTGAGATACAGTGGCTTCCAGCCATAATACAAGAAAGATGCATGTAAACCTCCAGGGAAGTAATCTAGTGTCATAATGGGAAAGATGGCAGAGAGATAACATTAATTCCTTCTCATGGACAGGAGATATTAGTGAATTCTTACATTTCTGAAAAACAAAAGGGAGAAAAAGTTCTGGACTTTATTTATGATATCGCTTATCCTTAGCCTTTGAAATACTATTTTATTAAATTACAAAAAGCATACTCATTACAAAAAAAGGTCGACTTTCCTTTGCCTTTCTTTTGTTACCTTTGAGCCCTTCAGAGCTGTAATCTTATTACTGATTGTTTATGAAATTATTTAAAAGTATTGCTCAGCAAAACAGGATGCACAAATAAAATGAGTTATATGGGGGAGATAAAGGAAATCGTGACTCAGCTTGATGCAAGAAGTTATTGACTTAATGTGATGTTTTGCTGGTCTTTTTTGTTCCATGTCACCAATGCCTCACAAACCTTTCGACGTTTCCCTTCTTGGGCAAGACAGAAGCACATGTTGATCAGCTGGGCAGCAGGCACAAGCCACAAAGGAGAAAAAGATATGAGCTTCTCAGGGTACTCCTGGCTTTAGTTTTTCCCTTTTAAAGCCTGTCTTTCTCCAGCCAACATTCCTGTGTTGTATAGCAACATAAAAGTCAAAACTAGAATAAAGCATTACTAATAGAAGATTCTGTTTCTTGGCAGTTTTTGGAAACGTTTTGGAATGTCATGGGAGAGGGGTAGAAATTCCGTTTTCTGTCTAGTTATTAAAACTCATTTCCCATTCACTCCAAGCAAAGGGATAACAAGAAGAAAAAAAGAAAAAGATCTCAAAAGATCTCATAGTTATGGCTCCAAAGAACAACATATTTTGAAAGCTAATTGTAGTGAAATGTATGCAACACCTCTTCCTCAAGCTCCTTTCACCATTCTGGTCCACAGTGTTTTCAAAACACTACACAGCATGCCAGACTTGCAGAGAATCTGTGGAAAAGAAATTCTCTCCATCTCTTTCCAGTTAGTCTCAAAAGAAGATAACCATAATCAGACATATTTTACTCCAAAAAAGCGGTTACTTAGCAACTGTGGCCCTCACTCTAAACTCCAGTATGTGTGTATATTTTACGTGATTTCCCCAGGTGTTCAGCAATATGTTTTCATTCGCTGAGTGAGAGCTGGGATTGCAAACAGTATTCCCTGCTGAAACAAATTCAGTTCATCCCCATCCTTCTGCCAGAATACAACAGAAATCATTTATATGGCTTTTATGTTCTCAACCGCCATATCCAGAAGATACAGCTTAAGCTGTATCTCATTCTATGCGAACCTAAGAACCCAAAAGCGCCCGCTGTGGCTCTATTAGGTAGGAAGATACTGCTGGTTGGGGTGGAGAAGTGCTTAGATGCTGGGTCTCAAATTCTGCAAATCTACTGGAAATAACCTACCCTGGATTCTGCCACCCTTCCCCCACCAAGATGTACCTTGTACTCTAAATAGGATCACTGAAAGGCGTAGGAAGACTCTCTGGAGCAAATAGTTCTCAGTGTGTTTAGATGTGGCAGAATTGGGACTTCAGTAAATAGCAATGAATAATGGAATAAGTTTTTCAAGGACAAAAAACCACTTGCTTCTCACTTTTTCTTCCATACAAGTCTCACTGGTATAGATTTTTTGCTCACTGCAAAAGACAGAAGCTGCATAGCTGAGCCCTGTAAAATAGCTGACAAGATTAAGTAGGGTCCTCCATGAAAAATAACAGATTCAGATACGCGCATAACTGTATATATACACACATATATGCAAGTACATGCAACCACAGAAAATGGTTGTTCAGAAAGATAAATTCAAGCCTGTAAAGTCTATGCAACCAATTCTGAGCTGGTAGAACTATGAAATGTATAAACCTTTTAGGTATGTATATAAATGGCATACTAAATGTATGTGGGTTCTTTGATTTGAAGTGAAACTGATCTACTTTTTTGTTTAAAATT